>NC_079379.1:2996726-3296726 GCF_021018895.1 Seriola aureovittata
ATACATTTAGCTAATAAAGTGGGATGACAAAAGTGGGGTTAGTTAGATTGGATTCCACCTCTTTTGTCTCCTCTCTCCACCCGTCCGTCCTCTTGGCTGGTGGTCAGCGCTGTTTTGGGGGGGAAGAGGGGAGATTTAGACCCCCCCCAATTTAATTTAGCAGACAGGAGTTATGGTAATGAACGTGGGTGGAGAGAGAAGGGGGCGTGTGGGGAGAGGGGAGGATGGATCGGAAGGAGGGGTGGGGGTCCCTATTTACCTCAGGAACACCACGTCCTTCCTCTCTTTCCTCCCCCTGACCCCTCCTTCTCTCTTCAGCCTGTCTTATTGAGGGACCAGCGGTGACTGTGAAGGGTTTTTAGCAAAAAACGTAATATCATGCAGGATTGGTTGGTGGGCGGATTGTGTGTGTGTGTGTGTGTGTGGGGGGGTATGCACAGAGAAAGAAGTAAAATGACAACAATAGGGGATGGAGAGCGAAAGGAGGGGAGGGGGGTGGACAGGCGCTGGGTCTGGCCCTTTTTAATAAATCTGAGTGCTCTGGTTAGTGCTTCAATCTGCTATACTCAACTAACCCCCCTACCCACATTACACACAAACACACTTTCAAAAACATACATGCACTTAGTCTCTGTGACTCATTTTCACCTACATGTTCTGTCACCAGACTGAAGCTCAAGGGCTTTGGGAAGCTGTTTCTAGCCAATGTGGCCGCAAACTTCTTCTTTTGAACTTTTGCTTTGTTGTCAGTCTTTTCTCAACTCCCTGAGTTGTCAATACACTGCAGTAAAGTGGTGCTATAGATGTGCAATTTCAACAAGCATAAAAACAGACTAAGAGCAGTGCAAGAGGAGTGAGCTGTTCCCCACAAGTGCCTGGATGGGCTGTATGCACTGCGTCTAATGCACGAAGGAATCCAGTTTAGATGCTTTTTGAGTGGCCTGCGAGTTAAACAACAACAACAAAAAAAAACAGCTGCTGGCTATGTAGCTTACAATTTTGTGTCCTTTTTGTTGTTTGAAGGTGTAATTTTCTTATTTGTCACAGATAACTGGCCCAATACAGATGGCATGATGTCAGGTAAAGACATCTCCAGCAGCTACAGTGGAGTGTAATAGCAGGAATCTTTCACCTGTCTGAAACATTAACAGTAAACATCAGGTGTGTTGCAAGAGCCTCTTTGTGGACCAACAATTTTGTACATTCATACAGAGTGAAACCATAGATAATGTATAGTCAAAAGACATGTTGTCGTAGATATACACATGAAACTGACTTCAAACCCAACCAGTTCAGCCTCATTCTTCAGGGAGCTTCAAAAGGGCACTATGGGAAATGTAGGAAGATATCGCTGATTTAAGTAGCAGTCAGTTGAAGGAAAGTGGGAACATTACACCACTTCATCACATAATAACCCCTGTAATTCACATCTCAGTTCGATTTTTAAGAGTGTAAGAGCGTGAGAGAGCGGGATATTATAAATCAAGTGCACCTAAAGGATCACAGCTGCTTACAGTATTTACCCATTTGTTAGACCGTCTCTATACCTACAGGTCTTTAACTATAGATGAAGATAGAACGGGAACGTACTGTCTCTTTGGTTTGGTAGGTTACCTAGCAACCCAAAGGTTACCTGTTAAATGAGGGCTGCAGACATTATAACGATACTTAAAGCTTATAAACTGCCTCTGAACAGAACCTAACCTGCGTGACATGCTTTATTTCTAACGAGAAATTTTGTTGAGGAACAGAAGAAGCAGGAAAATTGAAGCCAAAAACAATAAGAAATGAAATGTATATCTGAAACTAAACCGAGAGTAAGATGTTGTTTAGCTTGTATGTAAAAAGGACAGATGTGAAGAGTGGGCTCCATATTCAAAGCTGTAGTCTGTAGCTGTTTTTCTTCAGGGACTCTGCATGATTTAAAGCGTTATACAGCATTATAAGCATCATACATATTATAAGACACTATAATGATACTTAAAGCTTATAAACTGCATCTGAACAGAATCTAACCTACGTGACATGCTTTATTTCTAACATACAACTCTTTAAACTTATGGGGAAATTTGTTGAGGAACAGAAAAAGCAGGAAAATTGAAGTCAGAAACAATAAGAATGAAATGTATATCTGAAACTAAACCCAGAGTAAGATGTTGTTTAGCTTGTATGTAAAAAGGACAGATGTGAAGAGTGGGCTCCATATTCAAAGCTGTAGTTTTTAGCTGTTTTTTTCAGGTACTCTGCATGATTTAAAGCATCTTAGCTGCCCCCTCCTCCAAGACGTACAGGCCAGACATACTCACGAGCAGTTTTGAACACATAATCATCTTCACACTCTGTGGCTCCAATCTCTCCCACATACAGTACACACACATTTACTACATCAGATAAAGGAGGGAAAAAACTCCTTTTTCTTTAGCCTTTTTTCTCTCCTCCCAGCTCTCGTCCTTATCACTGCCCCCCTCCTCTTTTCTTTTTTATCCTCTTTTATTATCCTCTGCTTTTTTTCTTCCTTCAGCAGAGGACTGCTCAGTCCAGAAATGAAATTAATCTGTTGTCCTTCCTCCCTCCTCCTCCTCCTCTTCTTCCTCCCTGCTTTTCCCTCCTCCTCCTCCCGCATCTCAATCTCATTCTCTCTTTGCTCTGTGGGGAGGATTGGACTCGTCACTTTAACCTCTTCATATTGGATATGAATCTGTTAGCCTGCCTGCCCCTCTCTAACACTCCCCGCCTCAATCCACATAGTTCATGCACACACAGGGAAGTGCATGTACACAAATACACACACACAAAGGCACTGTCACACTTATTTACACACTTGCATGCACACACACACACACACACACACACACGCACACACACACACACATAAGCATTCACAGACACTGTACTCACACGTTGTTCATTCTACACAGGTATCTAAACAAATCTTTTGACAAATCCCAATCCTCACACACACACACACACAGACACGCACACACACGTTGACATCTCTGACAAACCGTCCTCCGGCGGGTTTCTCCCGGTGCTTCAATCAAAGCCATTGATATGAATCTGGGCTGTTTTCTCCACGCTGGCAGCAGTAGCAATATAGCAGCTGTACTTTTTAGCAACTACACATCTTTCTTCAGGACCTGTGCCTGGAAAATAGCTGTTTACAGTCGTGCCCACCCCCTCTTTTATTCCCGCCACTTCTACATAGAGACAGGCGATATTGCCGGATTTTAGCTCTGGCCTTGGCTGAACCACGCTGCCTTATTAGTGGGGATATCGAATGAATGAGAGAGGCTTCATACTTCATATGAAAAAGGGAGGCAGGGAGATGCGGGAAGGGGAGGGGAGGGAGGCAGAAATAGGGGGATGAGGGAGAGAAATGTGGGGAGTGAGCGAGGTTCTCCTTAATGGTTCCCCCTAGGGGTTTTAGCGGCCGTGCGAGCTGGTGCAGCCACATACAGTCATAGCAGTGAAATGGGACAGGTGAAGATCTCTCCCTCCTCCTCCTCCTCCTCCTATCTAAAGAGTGGTATGAATATGGTAAATCCGCTGTCCGCTTGGCGGCATGATTCTCTCCCAGAAAATGGGCCTGTGTCTGCGTCCCTCGGGGGTATAAGCTAAGGAGATTCTGCATTTAGGCCCAGCACTCACTCCCTTTCTGCTCTCTGGGGGTTTGAAAGGGCCCCAGCCCGGCCCAATCCTCCTATCTATCTCCCCACCGCAGCAGCAGCAGTGATAGCACACAACACAGCAGCTCGGCTTAAACATGGTGGCTGGAGCTACACGGCTATCGCTATCTGGATGCACGGCTTTTACACTCACACACACACACACACACACACACACACACACAAACATGCAGAGTCTCTATCCATGTCAGTGTCTCGCTGACTGAGTGAGGTACATTTAGCTAGTGTTCGCCTTAGGCAGTGAGGGATCACCGATGACCATCGTCATGTTCTGTTAGACACACACACATACACACATAGATACACAGGGTTGTTTTGTGCTACCAGCTCTGCAGCTCCAGTCTTGTCAGGGTCAGGGAACATGGTTGGATGGCAGCTCATTCACACAGTCTGTCAGTCATCCATTACTGCAGAAGACAAAGCATTCAGTTTATTTGCACCTACTTGGCCTCAACAGTGGAGCTAGAAAACACTGACACAAGCACACAGCATCACATTCATGACTCAGTACTCCAGTGTCAGTAATCACAGCTTATAGATATGACTATTGGCTCTTTTGTACAGTATTAAATCTAAACTGTGTGTGGGTGATATGATCTCCGAGGGAAGAAAAAGATTAATAAAGTTTTATGGTCAAACATGTCGTAAGTTCAGCTTCACTGTAACACACCCTTTAAGACTGGAAGAAGACAACATCTGAGCTGTATAATAATTACAATTACCACAATCCTGTAAAGTCATTACATCATGATAGCTCCATTAAGTTGATATATTTCCTCCTTCCACTCGGCAGGTAATTAAGTTTTTCATGCAATATACAGCCTGTGTGTAAATCTTAATAACCTAGGCTTGTAAAATTAAACATTTATTAGGGTCAGGCTGAGGAGTGAGTGAAATTTGGTATCTTGCCCAAGGACACATGACCTGCATGAGGAATCAATCCTGTGAACTCTCCAGTGAGGGACAGTTCCTCTAATCAGCTGACAAATTCTATAGGAGGTGTTGGGAAACAAAACATGGACTGAAACCTACTGATAAATTGAACTAGATACTTGTTTATCTTGAGGTTTGAGGTAGTTTATATAATTTATATAATTTGATAAAGAGCTTTGGGCTCATCAATGATCAGTGCTCCTTGTGTTCATCACAGCAGTGGACAAATGTTGGCGTTTGAATTTAGACTTGATAAAATATTAATGCAAATGTCCTCAGTGTGTTCATTCATGTGAGTTGAGACCTGAGCGCGTGTGAGTGTGTGTGTGTGTTTTCAGATGAAATGGGCGAAAGTGTGTGTGTGTGTGTGTGTGTCCCCGAATGTTTTTGTCCTTCAGCTGTGGCACATGTGAGCCTAAGTGTGTTTGCACAGTGCATCTGCCCATGTGTGTGTGTCCATGCATAAATGTGTTTATGTGTGTTCATTTCCCAGCCCCCTACTCTCCCTCCTCCTTCTTCCTGTTGGGGGGGGGGGGCACAGGGGTCCGAGCGCCCAGCGCCCCGTGTCATCCCGAACCCCCTCCTCATCTCCTTTGTCTGCTCGTCGGTTAGGGAGCGGTCTGTGCGGGACCCGGGGAAGCGGGGGTTGACCTTTACCCTTAACCCCCTAACCTCACACCTCCCTTCTCCGTTGCTGCGGCGATTCATATGCAAGCGACCCATCACCCGCCTATTCTTCTCTTTCATCTGTCCACGCCTGGCCAGGCTGTTGTGTCACGTCTCAAGTTCAAGTCCCGGGACAGACCAGGCCGTCCAGGGCCAGGCCAGGCCACAGCAGAACAGACCTGGCAGGCAGCAGGGATCGCGGGAGGGAGGGGAACCAGTGTTTGGCTGCTCATTTTTTATCGGGGGTCAGTGAGAGACGGTCGGCCGGTGTTTTGGGGATGGGCCGGGGTCGTACGCCAGGGTCAGCTTCATTCTTACAAACATGTCTGTTGTTACTGGTGATTTAATCTGTTATGGACCCTGAAAATCCTGTTAGTTAGAGACCTGATTAAAGTCATCTGACATTAATGTTGTTTAGTTTGATTCAAGTATTTAAGTATTTCAAGATGATACAGGTGAAATATAAATAAGTGACTTAATAATATTAGGAAGATTTTAAGTCTCCATATACACAAAAAACACAACCCATACTTGACGTGTCTGTCAGTTGTTTTATTTTTGTTTTATTCTTAATTTTGCTCTGTGTAGGAGAGAGGACTGTGGATCATTAAAACCAGTGCATCATTTCACCTTTTAAAAATCTTAAATCTTTCCTTTTTTGTCTGGAGGCTCCATTGTAGCCTCCATCGAGGGGGGCTGATGTGGGGGTTGGTGCTGCGGTCTCGGGGTCAGGGTCAAGGTGGGTGGGGCCCGGGTCAGCTAGCCAGACGGACGCACAGACGGTGGACTTGACATTGAGTGGATGAGTGGATTAACAGGATTGGGGAGGCTCCTTGTGTTTAAGTGTATTGTCACAGAGAAAGGCTTGAAAGTGATGGTTTTGGCGAGTGAGGCTCGTCTTAGTTTGTGTTGGCAGAGGATTTAAATGTGTCTGTGTAAAGTATTTTATTCATTTGTGTTGAAAGTGTGCTAGAAATTAAATTAGTTTTTTATGCAGTTTTTATTTGTGGCGCAGAAGGAGGTGACTGAATCCTTTGAGAGTTTGGAGCTCAAAATGAAAGCTCTCCTGTTGCTTTTTGTTATATTTGTATATGCAGTATACTTTATTTAATCAGGAAGGTCTCATTTGCAAAATATAACAAAAAAGGAATATTAATAGCATAAATACAAATTTTCGGTAATATAAATATACATTCAGATATGTATTCATACAAAGTATAAAGTAAAGTTTGTGGTTGTATAAACAGTGATCAGAGCGTATATTTAAATGCATTTAAATATGCATTAAGATACACTTCCAGGTAGACAATAAGATGACGACATAAGCGCTCATAACTGCAAGTTAGACAAGAGATTAAGTAAAGCAATTACACCGTGTAAGTGTAAGTCAGTTTGACTTCTAACCAAATTTTTTAATTGGCCTGTTGGTATCAATGTGTCAGTTTCAGTCTATTCTGTAAGTTATTCCACACAAATGGGGAGTGACATCTGAAGGCCGTCCTGCCAAGATTGGTATTTTACTACTAAAACATATAAAGTCCTGAGACTGTGTATTAAAAGTAGAATCTCTAGGGCACAAGATCTAGTGTCCCATAGGTGTTCAGTTGGGTTGAGATCTGTTGACTGTCAAGGCCACAACATGATTCAAATCATACTCATCAAACCGTTCACTGACCCCTCATACACTGTGGATGGGGGCATTGTCATTCTTGAAGAGACCCCACCCATCAGGATAGAAGTGTTTCATCATAAGATAAAGGTGATCACTCAGAACAACTGTATTGATTTCCATCGAATTAGACAAGTGGAACCAAACCATGGCAGCAAAATGCCCGCCCACAGTATAACAGAGCAACCGGATCCCCTCACTGTAGGGATCAAGCATTCAGGCCTGTACTGCTCTCTTGGAGTACGACACACATGGTGAACATGGTTTACAATGATTCATCTTGCCAGATCATTTTTTCACACATCTCTGTAGACCAGTGCTGATGGTTCTTGCACCACTCAACTCTCATTCATCTCTGTAATGAGGGGTTTATACACTGCAGACCTACTATAATATCCCTCTCTATGTAATTGGGGATGGGCTGTTCTTGCTGACACAGTCTGATCACATCCTGCATTGATATTATGTCACCTGTTTTTCCCAAGCCTCAACCTCCAAGGCTGAAAAATGAAGTCACCACTGAAGAACCAAAGCCTGCAGGTCCTCTAATGACCACTAGAGTCTGGCTCCAACAGTGAGTCAATCCCCATAGACTCCCATGTTAAAATGTCCAACTTTACAGCAGAAATAAACATGTTTACAGCCTGGTACAAAAACAGTTTTGGTCTCTAATTTCCTCCTTCAATACAACTGTTTATATTACTTACATTTTATTAAGGCTTAAAGTTATGGATAATTGAGGGCGTGGCCTCTTTGGGTGAGTGTATGCTTGCCACAAACCGTTACGCACCAAAGTCTGAGCTCCACACACCCCACCTCTCTCCTGTTCGGTGGAGTCAGACACTGCCAAGATGGCGACGGCGGAGCAGCTCACTCTGAGCTTTAAAACTGCTCTCCAGAAACGTGTGGGTGATGTCAAGGATGTGAAGTCCATCTTTGGTTTTTCTTTACATATCACACTATCACACAAGCGCCACTGTCATCAAATGTGTGCCGCTGACTGCAATGTCCGACTGTATTTACTAATGTCTTTCCATTGGATCTGAATGCAGATGTCACTTTAGTCACTTCCTATTGAAACACTAGGCTTGTGAATGAAGCTCCTGCCCTTTGAACCCTCTTTCAAAGTCACTTAGATTTTTTTCCTCTTGTCATCTTGATACAAAATCACCATCACCTGGGCCTGCTCAGCATTTTCATACATGCAGTGCACCATTCGTTAGGTTTCTCCACTCATGTATTCAGGTTTTTCCTTTCTTTTCTTTTTCTTCCTGTCACCTGTCTGTACACACACACACACGCACGCACGCACGCACGCACGCACGCACGCAAGCACACACACACACACACACACACACACACACACACACACACACACACACTCACACAGTGTCCTTCAATTTGTGGTGAATGAATGCGATGAATGAACCATCTACTGACAATAACTATGCTTTCATTAAACTGAGAAATACTGCCATTGTCCCAGTGTAACGCTGTTAGCATGCAGAGAGCGAGCCGAGATGAATAAACACCCACTCAGTGAGCAGTAATAAAAAAAGAAATCTTAGCTTTGTACGCAGCACATACCACACACATTATCCAAATATGTTGTGTGTTTTTTATTTTTTTATTTTGTTTCTTTCTTTTTTTTTCTCATGGAAAAGTAACATTCCTTGAGGAGATGCAGAGCCTCACAAAGTCCAAGGATACATTAAGTGGGAAGCCAATTTTTTCAGGCATCTGACATTTAACCCGCTGCTTGTGTTTGTGGCATTCTTACTGATAATGGGCTGGAGTTTGTTTTGAAAGCATCCAATTGACAGTTGATTGAACTGGCCTGAAGGTTATGTAGCAAATGGAGAATGACTTGCCCTCTAAGAGCCAGCTGGTAATGGTTGTTGTGAGATGTATGTAGTCACTGTACAGACGAAGCCAATACTGTACGCTGTGGATACAAAGTGACTGTGAGCAGACAAATGAGTGGTGTTGATTTTATAACATCATTTAGATTTTCTGGGTAACCTGTGCCTGTCTTTCTTTGTGTGTTTGTGTGTATTATGTGTCTGTCTTTGGCCTCTCTCTATAGTTGACAGTCACCGTTATTCGAATCTTTAACTTTGATGGTTTTCCTGCCTAAAAGTGCAGCTAATCTGTATCTGCTGCATTAGAACAGCATTCACATCATCATAAGACACAAACTGAGACTAATCAAAGGTGGGATCAAACTGTGACTGTGAGGTTCGACCTGAGTGGAAACATTGATCCTCGCAGAGTTAGTCTGAATCACTTTGATTAGTTTGGACACTTTTTAGGCTGCAATCAACAGTTCTTGTTTTGCTTGTTTGACTGAGGTGAAGCTATTGTCTGTGAGCTCCACTGATACTGTGTGTTTGTGTGTGTGTGTGTGTGTGTGTGTGTGTGTGTGTGTGTGTGTGTGTGTGTGTGTGTGTGTGTGTATGTTTCTTGAAATCACATATCAGTGGGGAAAAGGCAGGAAGACAGAGTTATTTCTTAAATTAAAATACACTTATTCACCATTACACAAACTACAATACAATTGCTGATTTATCTCTCTAAGACATATTATATGTGCACATTTATATATGTTATATATGTCTTTATTTAAACTGATGATCAATTAAAACAGGTACAGACAGAAATGAAAAGATTAGAGAAGCCAAGCTTTCAAGCCCAGTATGAACTCCAGGGACATCGAGCGTGAGCCAGTCATTGGTCCTGGTCTGATGTGGTCCAGTGGACCAGACTAACATAGATGTAACTTTTCAATAAGGGCTTTGTAAATAAACAAATCCATACGCAAATCACATCTCTCAGAGAGAGAGAGGATCATCCAACCTTCAATACGGGATGCAGTGATGAGTGTTATAAGCATCAGCAGTTATGAACCTGAGAGCAGAGTGGTCGACGGCATCAAAGGGCTTTAGAGTGTCAGCTGAAGTATGACTGTAGATATCACCATCATCTAAAACTGATAGAAAAACAGTTTTAAATGTTGACCAACACTAAAATGAGACATCTAGCTTGTGTAAAAAAAATCAAGTGCCAAATCAAAATGACCAATGTCTTAGGATAAAATACCCACATGCTGTCAAAAACAGACTCTTAGATGCAAAAACAAATTAGTTTATTACATTATTATATTTTCTCAGACATGATATGAGACTCTTTACCTTGGCAACACCCACCTTACAATATTTTTTTGAATTGCTGCTGTCTCTTTCATGCCTTGACGCTTTCATAATGACATTGACAGAAGTTCAATCATGGAAACTTGTAAATGGTGTCTTATTTGGCAAATCATGTTTTTTCCACAAGTTTTGGTAAATAGTTGATTTGAAGTATCATTTATTTCTATCGCTGCACTTTTTAGATAATAATCTTTATCCTTCTCTTACACTGTGTGTGTATGTATGTGATCGCTGGTGTGATTACAGGTTGTAGTTATTTTGGAGCCACATATGTCACATATATGCAGTTAGCTGGTGGTTTAAACAGATTGGGACCTGGGAGGCAAAGAGGATTCAGTTCATGTATTTGGAAAAATGGCACTGCTGTCCAGGGAAATCTATGTAACTGGTAATTTAACCATTTTTTCCTTTTTGCTTGCTTGAACTGAAAGTTTGTTGTTAATAAGTGAGATATATGAAACATAGACGTTGACACCTGACATTACAAAATCTTTTTCTCTATGATCCTGAAAATTGCGCTTTTTGCAAAAGCAGTTTTTCCCCGACAACGATGATATGCAGTCAGCACTGAGAGAGGCATGCAACCTGTCATTGATGGCAATTGCCACTTTCTTCCTGTGTTCCTGAGTGGCGAAATCACTATATTCCAGCTTGACAGTTTTCTCCCGTCAGTACTGTGTTTTTACCTTTATATCACACACAGAATATATATTATTATTTTCTGGAATATGTATAAAATGAAAAAAATACCTCTCTGCTGAAACATGATTCCATGATTTGAGCTTGTTTGAAAAACGGGAGGATGTGTGTTTTCTTTTCTTTTTTCTTTTTGTATCTTCCTCACTTCACTCAACATTAGCCAGCGTCAAATGTAGTGGTCACCAGTGGCTACTCTCAGGCTTAATAACAGTCTGAAAAACAGGAAAAATCCAATAGAGCTCTGCTGCAGCTGTAGTCGAAGGTAAGACGGCGTGAAACAGCTCGCTGCTGTTAGAGCCAGAATTTGTGATACTGATAAAAAAGACAAATTTTCTCTGGTGGTTAAACAAAGTAATGATCAAAAACTGTCTCTTAGGACTTTTTAATGAGCTAATGATTTAATTAGATGTAACAAAGTTTCTTCTTTTCAAACCCCACCATGCACACACTTCTCTCTCTCTCTGTCATCCTCCCTCACACACAGATTAGTTAACAAGGTTGGTACTGTATAAGGTTGGAAATGGCAGATGACACACACACACACACACACACACACACACATACACACACACACACACACACACACACACACACACACATCAGTGCATCCTCCACACCTGCCTCCTGACTCTTTTCTCTCCTCCATCCTTCCCTCAGGAAAAAAAAAATTAGGGAATGAAAAATGGAGAGAGGGAAAGGTGGTGGGCTGGGTTTGGTGAAAGGACAGAGGGAGAGCATTGGTCAGAGAAGAAAGAAAGTGAGAGGGGGGGGATCAGAGAAAAGGAGAGAGAGAGAGATGGCTCTAAGAATAAAAGGAGAGGAGGTGAAGATGAGTACTAAGAGAGTGGGAGAGAGACAGAGAAAAAGGGAGAGAGGGCGGGTGGGCGACAGACAGACAGACAGACAGCGAGGCATTAAAATTCATGGCTTTTTTTATTTTCCGTGCTGAAAATCAATACTGTCTACTATGGATGAGGTGAGATGTGGACAACAGTGGTTGCTGGCCAAAGCAGGGGGGAGGGAGGGAGGGAGGGAGGGGAGAGAGAGAGAGAGAGAGAGGCAGAGAGAGAGAGAAGGGGTGGGGGGGTGTCGTCAATATTAGCAGTGACACAACCACTGCAGGCCAAGGTAGTGTTGGAGGGGAGAGACAGCCACTGGGGGGATGGGTGGTGTATATAAATATGTGTGTGTGTGTGTGGTGTGTGTGTGTGTGTGTGTGTGTGTGTGTGTGTGTGTGTGTGTGTGTGTGTGTGTGTGTGTGTGATGGAGCGGGGGGTAGGGTAAGGTTCATTACGTCTGACCAGCAGAGCTTTTGGCCAACATAGCGGCAGCAGGCCTTTTGTCCGAGGGTCCAGACACACACACACATACACACACACACACACACACACACACAGATGGATGGACTGATGGATATTACCCCTCTTTCCCATTGTAATTTACAACCCCCTCAGAAGCTCCATCATTTAGGCGATGGTGTGTTTGACTAATGTCTGGCAGATGTTCTAACGCTACACGCCAACTATTGTCGCAGGGCCGGGGGTCAGTCCTCTCCTAATTCAGGAAATGGAGATTCTTCTGCACTCAAAAACTATAAATCTTCCACCATGAAAAGGCTCATCCCCTCTAGGCTCTGTGCTTATTACATTAGATTCATTTTAAACTTTAACTGCATGCAGAGGGCACCCAGCCTCTACTGTGCATGTCGACCCTCTGAACAATGTGGAGCACATGCATTTAGTCTTTTATTCAAGTTATGGAAAGACAGGAAGTTCTGAACTTGAGAAAAATGGTGCACTGTAGAGCCCTCCCCATAATTCTTTAGTTTGAATTATATTTTTTCTGTGTTCTGTTGTATCCTTGATCATGTTTGTGGAGCAGCTGTTCCACAGAGACCGTAAACAAAGATTATCCTCAAGGGCGCAATGGTTCTCATACAATGAAATGTGCATACTGTGTATTAAGTTGTTGTCAGGTTAGCATTAATACTATAGAGTAAAATATCAACAGAAAAGCACAAAGATTGTCTTCTGTTTTCTTTATATTAGATGGAATAAATCAGACTGAGCAGAATAAGACCCAGGTCAAAAAGTACTGAAATACCCCTTGAATGTATGATGTGTTAGAGTTGCCAGAGGAAGGTTAATTGCCACCAAACAAGCTTAAACTTGCAATAATAGGTTTTTTTTGGGCCACTTTGGGGCAGCGAAAACAAATTATTCAGCAGTCACAGAGCGATATTATCATTCATTTTCACATGAATATAAGTCCAGTACTCTGACTCTTTTAGCTTTTTGTTTTTGGTCTCTTTCGACTCCTTCAGCTGCGAAATGCTCCACTATACATCGCTGTGTCTGACTGTGCTCCTGTAAAAAACGAGCCCATAAGTCGTCTGTGCAGCAGGTTATTATGACCCATAGTTACATTTTGTTGCTAGGCGACATCTAGTGGTCGTAGTGATGACAGGAGCAAAGGGTCCGCGTCAGGAGGAGGTTGTGGTGAATGGATGAATGTGACAAAGGAGAGCGTTTTTTGATTCCCATGTTGAAGTAGCTGTTTATGTTGTTTCTATTAGCCATGACTGTTCGTTGTTATTATTGTAACCAATACAGCATAGGTTGTCTGATGTTGAGGAAGTACTTTATTTTAACCCAAATCATCATCTTCTCCTAAACCTAACCAAGCCATGACCCTTATTATAGTAACCATGGAGACGAAGGCAGGTAAGCCACTCTCGATACAGTCAGCGTGTTTATTATTGTAACAATTTCAACCAAGGACCGGCACACCTGGAGACACTCCTCTGCGTCGTATCAGAGGGTTGGAACAAACGACCTGTGTGGTCGTTCAGGTTGGAGGACTGGTTGTGTCTGTCTGCTGTTGGAAGCTGAAGTTACAGTGGTTTCACCAGAGCATTGAAAACCACCAAAGTCCCAACTCAGTCTCATTTTGGTTCTGGTTTCTTGCTGGTTTTCAGCAGCCATCCGGTCACTGTTTACTCAGTGTCAGAGAAACTGACTGAAATCACAGTCAGTTTCGACTGGCTACTGATCCCACAGTCACTCTGCTTTTTTCCACCATCTGCTCTGAGCTGAAGGGATTTTTAAGGAATAGGTTCTGTTCTTTAATCCGTCAAAGCAGATATTTTCATATAATGATATCTTTGTTGTTTTATTTTAATAACTGTTGACACCTCTCTTGAAACGCAGTTGATGAAACTAAAGTTAACGCCAATCCATTCTTTAGCTGTGTGCCAGTTCAGGGCCACATCCTGGTCTGCGAAGGTGTGGCCCTTCGTAACCGTTACGGAGGATTTCCATTTTTGCGTCACCAGCTGTTCCCGCCCTTACTGCTGCGTCGCAAAGTGCGTCTCCTGTCGCCTGGCAGCCTTTTCACAAAAACTTGAGGTTTTAAGGTTCTTGGTTTTAACAGTTTTACCCAATACTTATATTTAAAAGTGTAATCCTCAGATTCTCTGTCAGTGTTGTTTGCTTTCATTACCGGTGTGAATCTTGGGATAGGTTGGACAACGAAGAATCCACCTATTGACCTACAAAAGAAGGACAGACCTTTAAAAGCAGCCTCTTGATGATCATGGTGAATGCAGATCTTTATTCTGTATGTAGATGTCCTAATGTAATTATGTATTTTCAGTGTAGAGCCCACACCTTCATGTGGATTTTCTTCACATTTTCTGGCAGTGTAGTATCTTGCATGTCAAGATAAAACTCTGCTTCCTATCAGGCAGCAGAGACAGACAGGAAGACAGAAAGGCGCTCACCAAAGAGTGAACGTTTTGACGGGGGGTTGATGCCAATGTGACAGCCGCTACTATCACTGAACAAACTTGTAAATATAACACCAAAATGAAAGTTGAGAAAACATCAGTAGTAATCTGCAGCAGTGAAATCCTCCAGCTGTCAATCTCCAGAGGTCTTCATATATGAAGTTTAATATCACGTCGTCATAATTCAGCGCAGCGTCTTAAGTTGGTTTTGAACTTCCTGCGTGTTGTCACCCGTCAAACCATCCCACAGGCCGCTGTCTCCTTCCCTCTACACACACAGACAGTGTTGCTGGAGACCCAGGGTTAGTGGTTACTATGGGGATAAGGGAAGAGAGAGAGTCGGAGTGAGCGAGGTAGAGAGAGGCAGGCCGTGGTTTTGAGGTGTAAAGCGTCATAAATAATGGAGGCTGCACCTCACATTGAAATGCAAAGGCTAGAGCTTGGGCCTGAGCAGGGGTAATGCTGGCTTTTTGAAATTTATTTTTCATAAGCGTGATCCCCCAGCCCCCCCAATCACACACACACACACACACACACACACACACACACACACACACACACACAGATACACATACACACTGTTCCTTATAACTAAGGCAACTCTGAAACCCCCCATCCCATATAGAAAACATACTTTAACATACGTTTGCATCCCAAATTTCATCAAGTCTGCCAGACTAGATTGTATTTTATTGAATTCAGTCATTCATCAATCGCACGTCAGAAGCAATATCAAAGTCAGTCTAGTTACCGAGGCGTCCTCATATCAATAGATCAAAATATTTCATCTTTTTCCTCGGTGGAATGAAAATGTTATGCGGTAATAACATATCTGCATATCGTTTATGTGGGACGGGTATTAAAAAAAGCAGTGCTCCTTATTTAAAGTCTGAGTTGTTGGAATTAATTTTAGTTTCTGAATTTATTTTTTGAGTTGAGGGAAAGATTTCTACTGATCACACCTCAACTCTGAGAGCCAGAGAGACAGAAGGAGGGTAGAGAACAGGTGTGCATTTATGTATGTGTGTGTGTGCGTGTGTGTGTGTGTGTGTGTGTGTGTGTGTGTGTGTGCGTGTGTGTGTGTGTGTGTGTGTGCGTGTGTGTGCGTGTGTGTGAGAGAGAGTGAGAGCATGCACAGTGCTTTGTGTTGCATTGTGTCCACAGTAACATGCCAACGTCAGCTGAAGAAAAAGAAACCAGACATTCAGCCAGAATGTGGATGAGACTCCTAACTATATATGACTGACTGAGGCCACTCATATGTAGCCTGTGTGTGTGTGTGTGTGAGTGTGTGTGTGTGTGTGTGTGTGTGTGTGTGTGTGTGTGTGTGTGTGTGTGTGAGTGAGTGAGTGTGTGTGTGTGTGTGTGTGTGTGTGTGTGTGTGTGTGTGTGTGTGTGTGTGTGTGTGTGTGTGTGTGTGTGAAGAGAGAGAGTGAAACGGGAGAGAGTGATATGGCCACCACAGTGGTTTTTCACGCCAACATGCTGTTATCAGTTCCAGTCATGTTTTTAAAGGTGTGACCATTGGAGCATGTAGATAGGAGTTTACACAAATGCAGCATCCCTGATTGGACATTACTGATGATGCATAACTGATTTCTTTACCTTTAACTTCCTGATCACTGTGGTTTGTGTGTAACAACAGCTGGATGTTGAATGTTTTGTCAGTAATATTTGAAACCCCTCAGTACGAATGTCATTCATCTAAATGTAGTCAGAATGGGTCCTGTGATGTATGAAATATGATGTTGGAGTTAGAAATGTTATCTCCTCTTTCATTGTTGACACATAGAAATACAGAGAAGAATATGTTATAACTGTGCTGTCAGCCTTAAGTTTCAAAATGCTGACTTACTCATCACAGCCTCGCTGGTTCAGATCCAGTTGGACATCTTTATTTGATGTCATCTCCTCTCTTTCTCTCTTTTTCTCCCACCTCTCACTCACCTCCCTACTGTACAATATTTAATATAGATCATAAATGTCCAAAAAAAGCTTATAAATAATAAATCGGAACCCGAAGTTTTCCAGTTCAAATCAGCAATATCTGAGATCTAAGATTAGACATCACCTTCATTGATTGATACACACTGTCCTCAATATGTATTTCCACTTTACTTCCACATTCTTTGCTTCTTTTTTGGCAGCTTATCATAATGTTTTGGCCTGGAGCAGGAGAACTTACAGTAAGACTTTACCCGGAACCTTTAAACACTCTCCTCTTACAAACTTAAACAGTTAAAGGTTTATTTGGTCATTCAATACCTTTGTAAGTAAAACAGCCGAAAGAGTACAGGACGCCTCTCTGTTATAAAAACATGTCATTAGCTGTGTCCCAAATCAGAGGCCGCAAACTTCAGAGGCTGCATTTGAAGGCCGATTGTATCTCAGCAGCACAAGGCTCTTTCAAATACGTCCTTCTTTTCTGGGCCACGAAGGATCCAACTGGTGGAAACCCTCGTGGCCCACCCTATCCCAAGATTCATTGCATGCTGGTGATGAAAGAAAACAGCACTGACAGAGAGCCTGAGGATTACACTTTTAAATGTAAGTATTTGGTGCAAAAGTTAAAACATCAGGTTTTTGTGAAAAAAAGTTATGTGTTATTAAGGTTGCTGGGCGACAGGAGCCGCGCTTTGCGATACAATGTTAAGGGCGAGTACGGAAATCCTCCGTAGACCAGACCGTCTCATTTCGGTTCGACTTTCACGGTCTATGAAGGGCCACACCTTCAGAGAACGCAGTCTATGAATGGGGGACACAGCTTTTGTTTGGGTCAATTAAAAGATGGCAGGACTTGAACAAGAGAAGCCCATAAAAAAGGTCTATCAAAGTCATAGAGATCACTTAATGGATCTTTAAACCATAAAGCATGCAGTTGTAAACTATGTGCACATTTCTATACTGAAAAATCTCACTACAACAGGTGAATCAGTGTTTGTTTGGTTTCTTACTTAAGGGCAAGTGAACATGTGGAAACAACAGTTTACACATTAATTTTACACGTACATCAGTGTACGGCAACATACTGCATTTGTAAGATTGTCATGAAGTGATAACAGAAATTTAAACTTATAATTTAGAAACTCAGTATTTCTATATTTCTATAGTATTTCAGTGTAATTTACAGTGTGAGCTTGTGAGTGAGGTGAATTTCATAATCAGCAGGCCCTTAAAATTAGAAAATACAATTTCAACCCTTTTTTGCTTGTTTTTCTCTGTCACACACACACACACACATATATATGTATATATATATACATATATATACATAAATAGCCCACTTATTGCATGAAAACTCAAACCAGTGTTGTGTTTTCCACCTGTCTCTGTCTTGTCTCTCTACACCATCTGTGTTAAGAAGCTTTCAGAGAGGTGTAGGACTATTCTATATAATCAACATAGCAATCAGCACCACTCTCCCATGACACACACACACACACACACACACACACACACACACACACACACACACGCACACACAGATCGTGGAGGCTAGCTGGCATCAGGCCAGAGCATCAATAAAGCCAGTGTGAGTTTGAGAGCCATTTAAGGGCCATTTCGCCCCAGACCTACAATCCTCCATACTGCTCACTACAGCACCTTGGTGACCATCAGGCTGACCCTGTGGAAGGATAGATAGAGGGAGAGAGGAGTGGAGGGAAGAGGGGAGGCAGGACTGGAGTGACAAACTGAGAGGAAGAAATTGTGAATGAAAGAGGGGGAGAGTGAGAGAAAAGTGATTATAGAGGAGAGAGAATATGGAAATAAAGGATGTGGAGTTAGGGAAAGTGATTATGGGGGAAAATGATTTTATTCAAACTTCTGAAAGGTTGCAAGAATAAAAAGATATCTAGGTTTACACGTATAACTTATATTTTTATTTCTGTTATCAGGTTTAACTTCCAGCAAAACAGAGACAGAAATAAAAACTGAAATGGTAAAGAGTCAAAGAAGTTACAGACAGAGGTGATGGACGTCACATAATCGCACCGGTAAAAGGCCGAAAATGAGCTTTTTCACCCAGATGTCATGTTTCCATCACTGCTGAACAGAGTCGGAGCTGATAAATTCTCCTGACTACTGCAGAGCCATTTGACCTGGGAGTGAATGCCAATAGTACCCTCTCACACTGAAGACAGAAGCCAGATGTTGGGTGTGGGTGTGGGTGTCAGTGGGTTTTCTATGAAACAGGCCCTCAGGATTTCACTGAGACCTGAAGCAAAGTTTCAGGTTTTGACATTGTGCATAGTAACACAATGTGACACAGTTTGAATGTGTAAATATTGGCCTGTCCATTGCTTATGAAGACTTTTGAATTGGAATAGCTGCGGTAAATGATAGTGTCAAGTTAATGATGAAACCATAGTCAGGTTCTACAAATGGAGGTGAGAAGCAGAACATTTCTGAAATGATGTATTGATCAACATTTCTTTTAATGTTTATATTTAGCGTCTTATAAGACACTTTTCTATACAGATGCAGTACAAGACAAGTGTTTTGGTGTCTCTTTAATCCAGATGTGGTTTCCTGGTACGCAAATGTAACATGCACAGAAAACTTAACACAACTCACAACCCTCGACGTGTTTTCCAGTCACCAGGGAGAATCTGAGAATGATGTTACCGGCATACAACCAAACACCTGTCCTTGTTCCCTCCCTCTGCTCATCCATCTCTTTCTTCCCTTTTGTCTCCACCCCCTCTCCTCTCCTCCAGCATCCCTCCATCCCTCTCTTTACCTCACCCTCCTCGTCACTCTACTCCGTCTTTGAATACGTCTATCCTCACGTAGGCCGGATCTGTCTGCTTATTGATCTCTCCTCAAATGCTAAGTCATCAAATACCCAGCCGTCATTTTCATTAACACTTTTACTATCGTTGGTTAAATTCATCGACCTCCTCCCTCCCCCGCTGTGAGGTTTCTTGCCAGTCATCTCTTCTTCACCGCCTCTCACTCCTCCCTCATCTCGCTTTAATTCATTTTCTCCTTTTATTCTCTCGTAACACTCCCTCTTTCCTCTCACTTTTTCATCTGTTGAGTCTCTCTTCGAGCCCTCACCGTCTCGTTCGTCTCCAACTATCCCTCTTTCCTCTGCCCTACATCCCTCTCTCCCTCCCTCCCTCCCTTGCTATTGATCCGGCCATAGTTTTCTGTCTTCCCTGTGCTGGCTGGCTGGCTTTAATCAATATAGATAATTGTCTGCTTTCTCTTCATGCCAAACACGCTGTGTTTTTTCTCAATGAATCCAGGTCTTTCCCCTACGCAACCCGTCTGCCCCTCCTTCCTCCCCTCCACACGGGAATCCCTCCATTAATGACGGGAGATAACCTGCTTTCCTTACCGATTTTTTTTTACCCCCCACCCCCCCACCCGTCAGATCCCTCTCTCCCCATCCCTCTCCCCTCCTCTCGTTCCCTTGTTCATCGATTACCGTGAGATATCGCCCCACATGCCCCCGTCAACAAATGTAAACACAGCAGGCCATGTGGCTCGGCTGTGAGTACAAACACACGCTGATATACAAATATTCAGATTTACACATTTACAACACGTTAGACCAACACTGTCAGGTGGTCACCAGAGACCCTGATGTGACATCATAACCAAACCTGGCCCTTTGGTTTCAGAATGTGAGTCCTTACATGTGTGGATCTGAAGCAGCAAGACAAATATTACTCCTTTTGTTTTTCATTTGATGACATTGAGAGGCTAATATGTTGTTTACTGCGTACCACTTTACAGTTTTCATTAAATGATACACAACAACTTGCTAATAACAGAGATACCAAAACAACAAAACAAGAAGGCCAACGACATGTTTTTAAAGCTGCAGATAATTGCTTTAAGTTTGAACAAAGAATCTGTTTGAAATGTCACATTTCAAATGCAACAGAATTTGCCTGATGGTTTACGACCGGAATGTTGCATTAAATTGTTTGCTTGCAAGTCAGACACTGTGCAGGATTTTTTGATTGCCACTTTGAAATATCACCTTTTCCACTTAGCAATATTTAGTTTATTAGTTTAGTTTCGTTCAGTTTATTTATTTCTTTGATAGGGACAATGCAATTCAACATATTTTCAAAACAAAGCGTGAAACTAATGTGTTGTATAAAGAGTTTATAGCTGTTGCTAATTCTTGACTCCTGTCCCTAGTTGAGCTTTTACATGTATCATGTAATTAAAACGTGTTGTTAGCAAAGACAACACAAAACAGACGACACAATTGATAATATCCTACAATTAGCTAAAAATATACAGGTTATTAGATGAAAATGATATTTGATTTGTTATTGTGGTTGTTACAGTAAAGCAGCAGCTCCCATCTCATGTACATACTCTGTGAATTTTGACCATGATACCTGCAGAGGAAGTTTCTCTCTCTCACAGCACTGATCTCACTTTTAATCATCTACAGGTCAGCTATAGGTTTACAGTTGGATGTCAGTGTCCTGTTCATTAATTACTCATTAATCACACCATTAAATTATCAGCTATTGATAGTCATAATTATAACTAATGATAGTGTGTGGACAGTTACAGCAGAACAATTGCACCAGCAAGAAAACGTATGTAATGCCTTTATCTTTGTGTATTAACACTGACAAAGAGGAAAAAAATGGGGAAGTGGGAAATCTTTCAGTTCTTTTGGTTTTTGTGAGAACAGTTCTTGCTGATTTTTGTGGCTCTTAGATGAACATGGACACCAGGCTTGTGCATGAAGTACAGACATTTAATATTACAAACCACTGATAACTTTATTAGCTATATGATTTAATTCTGTTAGTGTGAGTCAGTGTGTAATTAGCTGGTATTTGCTACTATAATAAATTGCTGGACTCCTTTGATTTCCATTTTGGTTTGATGTTAATACTGTGTATACATACATACATATATGTGTGTGTGTGTGTGTGTGTGTGTTTGTAATGAATATATCACACTTTTAATTCAGTTAATACTACACCTTTATTTATCACTGTATCAGGAAAAATATATTTTTTAAAAATGATACCAACTCTTATAAGGATTAATGGCACCACGCTTTGCAGAATGAAGAACCATAAACATCATGTGACTCTAATTTTTCCACAAATAGATACAAAGTTTAGAAACACAGCCTGTGAGGACAATACACAGGTGTCTGTTTTTTTTTTTTTTTTTGTCTTTCCACTCCCCTGCCTGTGTGGACGTTAGTACAACAGACCTGCACATGAAGGCAAACATCAGAAATGTACACAATGCAGCCGCTCACCAGCAGCATGCGGTCCTGGCATCCACACAATTAGACTCTATAGGGGGGTATGGCAAGGCCACGCTGTAATTACATAGCTCTATATGAAGCTGAGTGGGGTGGGGACGAGGGAAGCAGAGGGTAGCGCACGCCGTGTACCGTGCTGCATTGTGACCCTTGCTGCTGCATTGAAAACCCGGCTCACAATCGATAGTGTTTCATCGGAGTGAATACAGAGGTGAGAACACCGAGATGTGTATATAATGTAGAAATTGGGGCATCAAGGTATGCAAGGTCACGCTGTTAGTAAAGTGAAGAACAACTGTACACACGGTTAAATGCACACAGAGGTTTAAGGGGAAATGCAGCGACTGACACAAATGGACAATTTGCGTCACATGTTCAGGTCCCAGGAAAAAAGCAGAGGACGAGAGAATGGGATGTTAACACAGTAAGAAGAGAATGCACACAACACAACCAAAGCGTGGTCATGTAACGAAATCCATACCACAACAATAACGTGTGTGACCATCAGTGTGCCGTTACATTTTATCCAATTGTGATTTTTGCAGGAAATTCTTTTGGACATTTTTCATTTTAACTCTTAACTCTTTATTTTTTTATTGCAATTTGTAAAAATCTTGAAGAGAAAAATTTTGAAGAAACACAAAATTCATGTGGCAATCAAAGTAACACACACCTTCCTTATCTCACCTCTCCTCCTCTCTCTGCTTTGTAACTTTAGTCGACACTGAGAGACAGACTCCAACCACAGCATTTCAGCCATTTTGAGATTGTTGTATATGAGCGTGTTTGTGCATGTGTGTGTGTGTTTATGTGTGTACTTGTGTCTGTGTGTGAAAGTGTGCTGGTGCAGAGAGAATGGACCCTTATCCAATTTGTACTGGTCAGTAGTGTGAAATGGCGGTAGGTCAGTCAGCCAGGCAGCATGTGTGTGTGTGTGTGTGTGTACGTGTGTGTGTGTGTGTGTGTGTGTGTGTGTGTGTGTGTCTGTCTGTCTGTCTGTTTGTCTGTGTGTGTATATATATATATATTTATATATATGTGTGTGTGTGTGTGTGTGTGTGTGTGTGTGTGTGTGTCTGTGTGTGTGTTAAGCAGAGAGTGATCTTAGTTGCACATATAACACTGATGGTCCAGCATGTACCAGCATGTTTTCGTCTACAGTGAATAAAGAGCAATGGGTGCACACACACACTCACATACACTCTCACACACACACACACACACACACACACACACACTGAAAAAAGACAAACAATAAAGGCACATAGTGTAAGGCATAATATTACAGTGAAAAATATAATGGCGTCATGCTGGCATCCCTGTTGTGAGTTACAGGCTAAATGCACGTAGACACACACACACACACACACACACACATTCCACCCATGAAAAAATACACTTTTCCATTAAATTGGTTGTTATTATGTAGTCTACCCCCTATGGATCTGATCTATACAATGACACACATACACACCTATTCTCTCTATGGTTGTTACAATTATCTCTGCTCTGGAAGGCTGTAATTGTGCGTGTATGTGTGTGTGTGTGCGTGTGTCTGTGTGTCTGTGTGTGTAATGGACGTTTGTTACCTTAACCTCACTGATGTGATTATTTTCAGTGTTTTTTTTTTTATCATCAAAGCAGTTTCATGGAATCTGAAACTGCCTCTGTCACACGCTTTTGATTGTAATTTAATTTAAAAATGTTTTTAAGTTATAAACTAGTGAAATAGTTCTGATGAAAAAATTTTTATTTCAAAATCTCCTGAATGAAACAACCTTGATTTACAGCACATTCGAGCTTTTATCATGGTTTTTTTTTTTTTTCACTAACACTCAACTGACATTTGCACATATAAAATTTCCTTTAAAAAAATAAAACAAAAGTGAAGCAGAACATTTCAGTGAAACATTTCTGAATCGTCCTGATGCCGAAGAAAACGGCTCCTGATCAAAGCTGTGGTCAAACAGCGGGGCAGCAGGTGATTTGCAGCGTCTGTAAAAGGTCACCCAGTGCACATACAGACTCATATAACACATAAAAAAAACGCTACACTCGCTTGATGACTCAGTGGCTTAGCAGCACCACGGTCATTGTCTACATCTGTAATTGTGTGTGTTTCTATATATGTGTGTGTGTGTGTGTCCATGTGTCATTTGGTGAGTGAACATAAGTGGGTCTGGGGCGGTCTGTTGATGGAAGGAGTGTAAAAATAGAGAGATAACAGCCACTCTGGAGCGAAAGAGTTGAGGGGGGGGGGTCAGAGCAGGGTGGCCTTGAGCACCCATTCTTCCCTCCAGCCGTCCATTCGTCCATCTCTCTCTCTATCTCTCTCTCTCTCCATGGCTGGCTCGCCGATTCGTTCAGCCCACCTCAACAAAATGGAGTTTGTTAAGTGGAAGGCAGCGACGGCGGCCGCGAGGTTACAGATTCAGGCTGGTGGCCGGAAAGTTGTGAGACTTGGATCCTGGATTGTCTGGGACATCCTTACAGGAAAACATTTGTTTTATTTTATTTTGTAATAATCTATGTTGCTTGTGCTGTTTGCATCGGGCCGCTAGAAGAAGCCATTTCGTATGAAATCAGCTAATAAGCTCTTTGTTTCTCTCCGTCTTGTGGCACTTGTGTCCATGTGAACACGGTCCTTATCGTCAAAGGCTTCTAACTGTCCAAGCTGAGTGTTTATATTTTATTGAATGACTGAACAATGGAAAACCAGCAAATGTTAAAAACTGAACCTCATTCTGCATCCTTTGCTAAATACATGAGTGGAAAGTTAAATAGATTTTAAAATAATATTTGGAAAAATCAGAAACTCAGTCCAGACAATGAGCTGTACCTCTGAATTGCACTAGTTCCACTTAACACACACTGTTTACCTGTATATACAGAAATAAAAGGTCCCCATGTTTCTTCGTTGACCTCAACCCCGAGGAATGCTGGGACTAGCTCCTGGGTGCACAGCGAGGGCACAAAAGGGGGGCAGATCATACCACTAACCTTACCCCCTCTGGACCCCCCTCTCATCCCTGACTCCATCCCATCCCTTCGTCCCTCAGGGTGATTTCAGAACCTGCATCCCCATCCCATCTTATCCTTAAATTTGGAATCTGCCCGGAGCATCCTTATCCCCGCCTGCTGGAACTGAGGACAGTCACGCTCCCAGATTAGGGATTTCTGATGCAACTCTGGTCAGGACAGCAGCTCAGCCCTGCAGCCTGGGATTGTGTTTTGGCAATGTGTGTGTGTGTGTGTGTGTGTGCGTGTGTGTGTGTGTGTGTGTGCACTTGTGAGCTGCGGCAACATATAAGCGTATGTGAGTGTTGCAGCTCCCGGCGAATGTGTTTCACCGCTGCTTGTGTGCGTTTGGCTGGAAAGTCTTTTGCAAGAGAGATCATGTTTTCATTCACTCTCATTTAGAGTCTGTTCTCCGGTGTGAGGTGTGAGGCGTTCTGTGTTCGGTTGCGTTGATGTTTCGCGCAGGTAAATAAAAGCCGCCGCACTTCGTCTCTTCATCTCTCAAAACAAGAGAAAGGAGCCCGCAGTTTGGAAAGTGAGAGAAAGAAGGAGGAGAGGTAGAAGAAGAAAAGAGGGAAGGGTGTGTTTGGCGGGTGGGGTGAGGCGGGGGCTTGTAGGCATGAGTCGTCGGCCTCTGCGAAAGGGCCTCCAGTGTGCGTGGGTCTGGCTACCCCCTCTGCGGGGCCCCGATCGATACAAACTCAGAGCAATAAAGCTTTCCCCCTGTCATCCCCGCAGAATACAAAGCAGAGCGGGGAAGGGGAGGGAGGGAGGGAAGGTGAGGAGGGAGCAAGGGATGGGGTGGTGGGGAGGGAGGGGAGCTGTTCCACTAGCCACACCAATTTCCTAACCCCCCCTTTTCACCTCCCTCTTCTTCTTTTTCTCTCCCCCATTTCCAACCCTAACCACAAACCTCCTCACCCTCCACCTTTCCTTTAACTCCCAGAACCCCCTCGTCCTCCTTCTTTTCTTCTTCTTCTTTTCCTTCTCCATCCTTAGCCGCCTATATTTTATAATTAATGCTGTTTGAATAAATACGTTTAATAATTCATCGTTGTTATTTAAGGAGAGATTGATGGATTGACTGAGAGAAAGTGTAAGAGAGAAACAGAGCAAAGATCAGATCTGGGGAGAAGGTGGGGAAAGGATGGAGAAAGGAAACAAATGCAGTGTTGTATGATGATAGAGAGAGAGAGGGGTCTAAATAGAGGGGGGTAGGTGCTGGTAGCAGAGAATGGGGATGGGGTGACGGCCGTAGACGAAGGGGGGAAGGGTGTAGAGGTATTACACCGAGCAAGAGATGGATGTGTCGATGGAAAGGAGCTCCGTGCAAGGGAGGTGGGGAGAATAAGGAAGAGATGGAGGTGGGGCAAGCGGGCAGGGGGGATATTTAACGGGACAGGAAAGGAGAGGACAGGAAGGGGTAAAGAGGTCAAATAAGCGCTCTGTTTAATTGGGAGCCAATTTAAGTCGGGTCCAATCGATAAACCTGTAAACCTAACCATCTAACGGCTCGCAGCACCCACCATAGATCACCGGGCGTCCATGGCTGCAGGAGAGGACGGCGGCCTGGTTCCAACACGCCTCGTTCACTCAGTCATTTGTTTGCACTTGTAGAGCTGGATAATCAAATTTGGCATTTTCTCCTACCTGTTGAGAACGAGTCAATATCAGGATCAGAATTAGAGATGTTATTTCATTACAATGACAATTTTCTTTCTTCTTTTTTTTTTTGAGGCTTTATTTTTTCAGACACAGCACTGAGATTTTCACCCTGAATCCAAATAGTCTGAACATAAATATCCCCGCAGTCACATGACAAGCTCATAACTCCAAATTGAAGGATAATATGATCTTCTATGGGTGGAGAAAATTCTGCCATCCCTGGACTTATGAGATCCTTTCAGCCCCCCCATCGGATAAATGTGGTGGTCAAGCTGAAAAGGAGGCTGCAGGATTTTGACTCAGAGTCGCTCCTGAAACATCTGTACCACAAATAACCAGTTCATCCAGAGTCTCTGTTTGTTTTTTATTTTTTTAATCTTTAAGAAAGAATTTCCAGATTGCACGTTTTGAGAGAGAAATCTGACAAAATCAAACCAAAATGAAAGGATTGAGTGAGATTTTCAAATTTAGTCTCTTTGGGCACTTTCCTTGCATTTTTTTGTTGTTGTTGATTTTAGTAGGAATTATCATTATGGTTTTATCTCTGAGTCTTTTTCCTCTTATGAGTTGCTACCAGAACATACAGCGATGATACATCCAGGTTAGTCCGGACATGAAACTGGATTTTTCCGCTGCACGGTGGCCGTGTCTCGGAGGCTTTTATCAAACCCTTTTTTCTTTTCTTTTCCAAAACCTCCATCTCATTTTTTGGTCATCTTTCTGTCCACCCCATCAGTTCATTTTGTCATTGACTCTGCTCCACACAATCTGCCCCCTCCCTCTTCATCCAATCACTCACACACACACACACACACACACACACACACCATCAAGGCGAGGCTGTGTGTCTTTGTTAGTCCAATTGTCACTATCTTTTCCTTCCTGCTATTTCCTGTGAGGATGCTGTGTCACACCACAGTTCACTCTGCTCCGTACACGTCCATTTTATTCCTTTCTTCACTTCATTCTTTTTCTGTTTTTCACTCAGTTTGTCTTCAGTTTTTCTCTCTCATTGCCATTATCAACCATGTTCTAAATTTTTGGCTGCTTGTTTCTCTCTCTTTTTTTTCTTTTTTTTTAATCTTTGCTCATTTATTTCCTTCCTGACTCTGCTCTGTTCCTCACTAACTGTCCCAGCATCCCTCCACTCATCCACTCACTCAGTCTTGCTCTTGCCATTTTTCTTCTCTCTCTCTCTCTCTCTTTTTTTTTTTTTGAGGGGGGGGCTTTTTTCCCCCTCTGATTCTCTTTCTCAGCACACCTCGTTATTTTTTCCACCGTCGGCCATTATCCACACATTGCTAAATTTTTGTTGTCTGTTTGTCATTTTATTTTTCATCTTCTTTTCTCATTTGTTTTTGCTTCTTCCTTTAATGTATCGTCCCTACCGTCCCATCACCTTCTTCTTGCGTTCTCTCCATCGTTCCCCACGGTCTCTTTACCTCCCTTGTTTCCTCTCTTTGAAACCATCCCTGTCATGTCTCTCAACCTCCGCTGTTATCCCCCAAAATTCCCCAAATTTTCAGCATCTGCTAGTTGTCTTCATCTTTCTTGCTCATTTGTTTCCGTCTCAGGGATTCTGGGAAAGGAAGTAACACACAGTGGCCATTTCCTCCTTCCCCTTGTCCTCCCTCCATTTATTTCTCTGTTTCCATCCCTCCATCCTTGCATTGTGCTCCTTGGGGAGGGCAGTAATAATGGTGGAGAGAAGGAGAGAGGGAGGGCGGTGCGATTATTGTCTTGTCGGGAGTCAGAGGAATCGATCGGCACAGAAATATGTGGTGCGAGAAAGAGGTACTGTATCGGATATAATAAACACTCTAGAGACATATTTGGAAGGCGTTCGCCCCCGTGCACGTTCACGTACGCTCATGAACACACATGCGTGCATACACACACACGCGCACCCATGTAATCACTCTCTGTCTCTGACTCACATATGAGCTACATGGATGCAGTACTTTTCCAGTTGTGCATAAACTCACAGAAACACTGGCCTACATGAATCAGAGAAGCACCATCGTCTACATATGTTGCTCATTCACTCTCGAGAGGCCGTTACAATACAGAACTCCTCTGTATAGAGATCCATAAAACCATTCACATATGAAAACTACCAACTGCTCAGTGAGACTGTTTTCCTACAGATTAGCGTTGTTAAAAGCCTGAGTGGGCAAACTGAAATGCACAAGGACTTTTTGTAAATTAGGAAATAGTTTGTATTTTGTATAAAATCTGGAAGTAGTTTATCTTTTGTGTGGACATAAGACTGTGACCATGAACCATATTCTTGACAACCTATTGAAACTGAAATATCCTAATTCAGGGAACTCTTTTAGCTCTGCCTGCAGTAACACTGTAACACAAGCTCATTGTTAATTCATGTGAAATGTGAATTTATTCTGGCTTCACCTTTTTTCTTATCAGATAACTATGATGTGAATATCACCCAAAAAAAAAAAAAAAAAAAGAAGAAGCAGAATAATCCTTTAATGCTGCTGGTTAAAGTGTAAACATGAGTGGTCACATTAGCATGCAGCACTTTGTTTGCCTCAGCTACAGGCAGGGAAACATGTTTATTCTTAATGATTAACACTCACAGGTACACACACAAACATGTGAGCAGCAGACATGCTCACACATACACTTGTGCACACATGTGGATACACACATGCACACACACACACACACACACACACACACCCAGTGATCTTTCATTGCTGTTGCCTGGCAACGGGTCTGTGTGTCCTGTGCTAGCAGAGCGCTGTCCAGTGGTGCCATGACCGCTGCTGCTGACCACTACTGAAGGAGAGAGGGAGGAAGGTAGAGAGAGAGAGGGAGAGGGAGGGGGGAAAGAGTGAGAGAGAGATAAAGACACAGAGGGAGAGAGGGAGGCAAATTAGAGTTTTAGTTACACAAACATTACTCTAAGATAGACATCATCTATTTTTGGTGGATTTTGGATCCTAATGCAGAACCACAGTTAAATCATTCTTTAGTTTATTTCAGTCTGCAGCTTCAACATGAAATAGTTTGGTTACATATTGTCACACTTAAGAATATTTTTCCATAATATGACAGTAGCATAAAGATTTAAACATTTACATTTTAAAAGCTTCAGGATTTGGTTGATTAAGTTACTGAAAAATGGAAAGTTTGTGACACATGTATATATTTTTGCATAGAAGTCATTCTTTCATGAAACTTCATTAAACCAGGATTTCTCGTGGTATAGCCACACTCATCAAGATGTATTGTTAATCTGGTTAGCCACTCTGCTGAGCTTTAATGTCACATTCAGCATTCAGGTTTGCCTGAAAGTTGACCAAATGAGAATGATTTCTGCTGATGTGTTTGACTCAAAGTCAGATTTATGAAAACGAGAGAGAACAAGAAGACAAAACACTGTAGAAAATGAAGCCGAGGGCAGAGAGAGAGAGATTAAAAGAATCTGAGGTTAGAGAGGGGAGAGGGAGACGGGATGTTGGAGATTAAATTTGACAGAGAGAGAGAGAGGTGAGGATGGAGGAATTAAGGGAGGGAAAACAGGTAGAAGGGTTTAGATAGCTCGAAGAGAAGTTCAAGTGAGATGGCCATATTACAGCTAAGGGAGAAGAGGAAGGAAGGAAATGGGAAAGATCAGAATAAATCAAGGATGGACCGAGTGGAGGACAAAGAGAGGTGGGAGGTGAGGGACAATGTGAAGGAGGAGGGATACTAATAGGAAGTGTTGAAGCTGGAGCTCAGGTTCTGTTGCACCACATGTCAAGTCGGGATGTAAAGGCAACTAGCACGCTGCGGCTAACTCGTTAGCTTCTTCCCTGTCAGCACCACAAACATAATCAGTCCCTTCAATTTTTCAGTCTTTTCGCAGCCAAATATGTTCACCAATAATCCAAACACACTCAGTTTATATTGGAAAGTGACAAATGAATCAGCGTGCATCCCAGCTGTGTGTTTCTCCTCTGCAGGACTTATTAAACCAGGGTCAGACTTGAAATAGATCATTTTTCAGTCGGGGTGAAGGCGTAGGCAGCAGAGAGCAGCTACTGCAGCTGGAAGAATCTCAGGACTCAAATTAGGAAGAGCTGTCTTATTTTCAGTCACATAAATATCCAACAACACGTGAATCCTGTTAACAGTAGCCATTAGAGTTCAATATGAAATTAAATCTACTCAGGAGGGTGACCTAATCTGGAAGTACAGTTTCATTTCTCATTTTCAGGATTCAGTATGGCTGACATGGTTATTTAATGCTGCTACAGTCTGAAGCAGAACAATTCTCATTAAATGCAAACAAATATATCCAGAGCTCCGACCTTTGTTTTCAGATTGTGTGATGGTCGTTAAATTGAGACATAGCACACATTGTCCTTTTTCTCAGATGTGTTGAAGCAATTGTTGCAGGAACAGCTCAGCGCTGCAGCTGCTGTACAGTTCATAAGTTTAGATTTAAATTCAGTTCATGTTTTGTCTTTTGCTTTTTGCTTTTGAAATGAAATAGAAAAGAAAAAAAAGGAGATTTAATGCAAAAGGCTTAAAAAGACTTTACACTGACAGCAACTTTCATTCTGGGTTAGTTAGGTTCAAGTTAACTTTATATGATCTTTATATTTTATTTTAGCTATGAGCATTAAATCTGAAATTGCTTGTTTATGACATTAAGAGCTACTTGAACATTAGAAACCAAACTCCTGTGCAAGAGTTAATGAGAGAAGTTGCTCTTTTTTTATTTTAACGCTGAGGTATCTCAACTTTCTCAGACGTCTTCATGTTTGTGTGACTAAAAGTTTTACAGTCATTGAAATTATAATAACTATTATCTCCAAAGTCACTGCAGCTTCTTGGTCTCAACAAAGAGCTTTAAAATCCACCTCCACATCACAAATTCAGATTGTACCTCAGTCTCCTTTTCCTCTTGACTGTATACTGTCTAACATAATTAGATCTGCAGCGATTAATCAATTAACAGAAAATTAATCAGCAACTATTTGATAATAATGGATCAATGGTTCAGTCAGTTTTCATGAGGATTTTCTTTTGAATATCTTTAGATTTTTGACTGTTGGTCAGACAAACTGAAGACATCACCTTCGGCTTGGAGCAGCTGTAAATGTTTTTTTTTGACTAATTGATTAATTGAGTAAATAATCAGCAGATTAATTGATAATATCTGAAGTTGGACCAGTTTTTTTTATTAAATACGACGTTCCTGCAGTTTTTACCCCGATCAGTTTTTCTGTTACTCAGCTCAGATCTTCTCATGAAAGCAGTTGCAGATTCGCTCGTTGACACAGTGTGTGTGTGTGTGTGTGTGTGTGTGTGTGTGTGTGTGTGTGTGTTTGTTTGGTAGTGAATGTGACGGGGGACAGGTGGAAAAGGCAGGCAGCAGGCAGCTTGTGTGTGTGTGTGTGTGTGTGTGTGTGTGTGTGTGTGTGTTTGAGGCGCGAGGTGGCCGAGACCATGTGCCTGACCTCTGACATCCACACGCCAAACAGCGCTGGAACCCCCTAGCCCCCCCAACCCCACCTCCCCTCAAACATACACACACACATAAACCCACGCGCCGTCTGTCACCGGCCCCTGACAGGCGTGACCGAGGCGGGGTGGGTGGGCAGAGAGGAGGGAGAATGGAGGGAGGGGGTGAGTTTAGGACCCCTCCAGCCATTCTATCCTCCTGCCCCCCCCCTCTCACTCATTCCCCCTTTTCTAATTCCCTGACAGTGACCCTGCATCCCCCACCCCCCACCCCCCCACCCCCCCACTGTTCCCTAACACACACAGAGGCACCCTGGCCATGTCAACCCCAGAAGACAGATACATCATCTGCCCAGTGGCCTCTCTCCCCTCTCTCTCTCACCCCCTCTCCCTCTCTCTATGCTATTAGCACAGATAGGATGAGTAGGGGGGGGGGGGGGCTTGCATTCGAGCGGCTGCTGTCAAACTGCCCCGGGGATGGAAGAGTGTGTTAGGACGGTGGTCACTGAAACTTGAAGGGACATTTTACACTGAAATCAGCTTGTTGAAAATATAGAATCAGTCAAAATCAAAGAGATTGTGGACAAACACTCACACACATAAACACACACACACACACAAGTAGCTGCAGAGATGTGTGTGTGTGTGTGTGTGTGTGTGTGTGTGTGTGTGTGTGTGTATGTGTGTTTGGCTTGGACTAAAAACCTGATCAGGGAAAAATAAAATTTAATGTGTTCTGGACATCTGTGACATTTGGGGTTTGGTGTGTTTGATTTGTTAGCATATATGAGGTGGCTGGGATGGATGGGGGGTGGGGGTTAAAAGGCCCCATGGCCAGAGGGGTTAGGGGCAGTTGAGGCGTTATGGTGAGAGGGGGTGGGGGGGTGGAATGATAAAATGATTTTATGGGGTCCCTCTCTTCATATGCTGAGAGGACGAAGGAGCCTGGAATAATAAGGTGTGTGTGTGTGTGTGTGTGTGTGTGTGTGTGCGCGATGTGTGCGGTGTGTGTGTGTGTGTTGAGGTAGAGGTGCTACATTTAACCCAATGTTTGATGCAGCATTTAAATAAATAGTTTATTTCAATAGTGTGTTTCTGAAGGTTTGTTTGTTGTTGTGATGTTTTTACCAGCTTATGTTAGTGATAGTAAATATTTTTAATGATGCACTATTTAATTTATCAGCTGATGTTGCAACAGACCCTAATTTATATGCTCAGTAAAATCATACACACATTAAGTTTGGTTAACAACATTGAGACGTGTAAATACATCTGAGTTAATTCAGTAGTAATATGGATTAAAGTCAACTGGATTGGATTTGTGGTTTTCTGCTGATTTGGTGACAGTAATATATAAATAAGTAATAACTTAATAATTAAGTTAATTTTTTGCGAAGGGACAAAGTAGTTCACAGCTGTTGATAATTCTCGACTCCTGTCGATGGTTGGGCTTTAGATAGGTAAACAATTGATAGAGTTAAAGTAACTTAAAATGTGTATTCAAAATGTTGTCGTCTCACTGAAGATTATCACGTGTGAAGTTCAGTTTGGAGGTTATAATTTATTTACCAGGTCATTCATTTACTTCAACAGAGATCTTGTTTCCGAATGTTCCTGCAGCTGTTTACATCCTCAGATCTATTTCTTCTTACCTCAGAATTATTACTGTTTAAACAAAGATGTTTTTTCAGATGACTTATTACTGTGTAAGGCGCTCGTCCACCGACACACACTCCTGCTCAGCATTTCCAAGAGGGCGCTGCCCCCGTCTGGTTCCTTTATGAAACTGCGCACTCTCCACTTGTAGAGACATTGATTCAGGCTGCGAAGAAAATGTATTTTCCTTTAATTACATTCATCCAGAAACATATTGGTTTCTGCATTTTGAACAAAACAAGGTAATGAAACTTACAAAGTGTTATTTGAATGAATAACAAACATTTTGAAAATGATATTAATGACACCAGCTACTTTATACTCATATTGACCAGACAGCTGTTCTTAAGCTAGTTTTGGAGGATAATTACCATGTAGGTTGAGGTTGACACTAATGTATGTAATTATGGACAAGACAAAGGAGTGAAGTCAAACCTGAAAAGGAGAAGTGTAAACACAAGTCCTTCTCTCTTTTATTCCACCTTTTTCTTATTTTTTTTCCTCCTAATTTGCTCTGCACTTCTCTCTTTGTCTTTGTCTTTCTGTGTCCTGCTCATTCATACCCTCCTTCCTTCCTCTCCACCTCCTCTCATCACACCTTGAACTTGTCTGTGACCCTGATGATGAGATTACCACACACACAAACACAAGCACACCGCACACACAGACACACACTCCTTCACACTGGCCTTACATATAATTTCTACTAAGCCTTTCTTCTTCTTTCTTTTTCAAGTGTGCTCGTCTTACATTTTCTACAGTATATCAAACAGAAAGTGTGGACGTGTGTGTGTGTGTGTGTGTGTGTGTGTGTGTGTGTGTGTGTGTGTGGGTATAAAGGCAGCAGTGAGGCAGCAGGACGGAAGCTGGAGTTATAATTATAGCAAGGAGGAAGAGTAGCAGGGTAGAAGATGTTGGCTGTAGTTTTATGGGGTGTACTTTGATTATCTTCCCACCTCAGCTCGCTGTCAGACGCATGAACCTCGTGTGAAAGTCAGAACATTCTCACTGTGTCTCTATCGACATGTCTCCGCTCTGGTCGAGTCCTGGGCCGAAGAGAAACAATTTCTAAAAGCCCAAGAAGGACAGATGTGAAGAGCTTAGAGCAGGGGGTGAGGAAGGGTTTCATCCAAGATGGCGGCGGCGGCGGTGGTGCTGAGTAATGTCTGGTGCTCAGGTAAGCACTTCCTCTGGCATCGTGCTTCCTGGACCAATTACTCGTGCAATCCCAGAAGTCACCACGAAGCGGGGGTGGTTAGGATGGAAAAGCTGATTCCTCACCGCAGTGTTGCCTCCTGGGGCAATAAAGTTTGCATTTAAAGAACCAAATTAGAGAACAGTATCATCATTTTTTGTTGCTCAAGTATAAAGTTTATGCTCAGCAGAGTTTTCCTCTCGTCATGTTTAATGAAAACAGGGTGAAATTATCAGCCGGGGTCATTTTTAAAAGTCTCATCTCGTCACTGCTGCACTGTTTTGTCCAAGCCCTAACTTTTCACAAACCAACAGGAACATCTTTGGTTTTATCTCGACAGTGATGTATTTCAGATTTTATCCCAGCTTTCATCACCAGCACTGCAGTTACAAGGTTATCACAGAACAACAGCCATTTCATTCTATTTCCACTTTTTATTTTGAAAGAACAAACTTTTTCTAATAGATATTCCTTGAAATTATTTGTTGCAGTCGGACCAAACTTTTCTCTCTATTATTTGGAATTCAAGAGCTCTCTGACAGTATTGATCCACATTGACCTTTGACCCGAAAAACAGGAAGGAGTTGACCTCTCATTCAGGAAGCGTTGATTGTTTGTATTCTGTTTTGTGTGGTGAAAGAAAACGAGAAGCGGGGGTGGGGGGATGGGGGGGTGTTGGTAGTGAGTGGATGGACAGTTTTAACATTAAAATGTGAATATCTTAATATCACAGTGAAAATGTGATTTTTTTTTTTTCCTGTGTTATAAACAATCATCTCTGTAGTTTAACACCAGCTGGAAATGTGTAGATTTTATCAGTTTTCTTTTCACAGTAAAAACCAAAAGTGACTAAAATCTTGAAATTCAAATTCCAGCAGAGTCTCACTAAAAAAATAAACGTTGTTATAGCTGAAACGTAGTATTTTATTTTTATTTATTCTGAAACTAATTTGTTAATGAGTGACATAATTTTTCCTCCAAAATTATTATAATATATAATTGGATTGATTACAGCACAACTGTAGGATGCCACACATGCATTTTATATACAAATATTTATATGCAAATTATGATAATTAAAATGCTTGGAATTATTTGAATTACAAAAGTTTAAAATGATAATAATAATTTTATATGACAACATATTATTTTGTCATTTGTCATCTATCTCATGTTTAATCCATCAACAACATTAATAACACTTTCACTGCTGTGTATTTAAACGTTGGGTTTTTTTATTATGTTTAGTGTGTCTTGACCAGGATTCGAACCAGCAACCCTCTGCGTCTCTGACACCTGTCACCTTCGGTAGTATGATATTACCTGTATGTGTATGTGTGTATTTTGTCTGATGTGTATCTGTGTGTGTTTCCTGCAGATATCAGGATGTCTAAAGCAGCAGAGGAGAAGCCTGGGGCTGACTATCCAGGGGACAGTTCAGGTACAATACACACACGCACAATACACAAACACACACACACAGGTATTTTATAATGTTAATACTTATAATACTTATTTACTTTACACATGTCTAATCCTGGTCAGTAAGCTTTCACTATTTATTTCAATGTCCAGGTATTTGATCAGGCATGAACATGAATTCATTAATTTCACCTCACAATCTGATCTTATCATCCTCTGTTATCCTTTTCCAGTGAATTTAATTTAATTTATATGACTCACACTCACACACACACACACACACACACACACACACACACACACACACACACACACACACACACACACTGTCTAATAAACAGTTGATGTGTCCCTTTGTGTTTCAGACTCTGACAGAAACAGCCCTGATGACCAGGTTAGTTTTCTACATTCATTCTGAACTCTTGACTCCAATGATACTGAGCGCGTTGTTGAATCACAGACTATGATTTTTGCAACTGTAAATTAATGCAATGCAGTAAATATATAAATAAATTCACTACATTAACAATATTTGTATCAAATCAAAATGTTACTTAACTGTTCATGTAATCATCTCTCATGTAATGTGAGAGCTTTAAATCCTTACTGAAAATCATTTATCAGCTGTCATGACCTTTTTTCACGCAGTATCAGTGTTTTTGGGAAACATTTTTTCTTGTGAACTGCAATTAACTTTTCTTCTCTTTTTAAATTATCTCTCAGTATTTTTGGGAACATCTTCATGTCTCTACAATTGTTGTGGTTTTCATGTATTCTCCACTTGTGTTGAATTTCTAACGAACAGTGTCAGCAGTTTATTACAGGGAGGGAGTAGCTGTGATTCATTGTGACACATTTCTGGATGGTGTTTCATCTTTCCTCAGAATCCGTCACCAGATCATACTGATGTGTGTGTTTGTTTTTTTTTCCACTTGCTGCAGGTTCAGCCAATGAAAAACAGCCCCTTCAGCTTCTCCCCCACACCAGCTGGCAGCAAGGTGAGCAACTTCATAGATGCAATGTGTGTGTGTGCGTGTGCATGTGCGTGTGCGTGTGTGTGTGCGTGTGTGTGTGTGTGTCATTCTCAACAATATTTGCTGTCAACAGCTTCAATACCAGAAAACGGTATCAGTTAAACCTCTATGTGTGTGTGCTCATTAATTATTTTTTACTACGGAGCCAAGGCAAGACATTTGCTTATAATTCTACTTATTTTTTTAAATATTATGTATGGCCATTTTTTAGGTGTCAGGATATGGATTTCATAATGATAATAATAACTTTATTTATAGCACCTTTTAATAACAGAGTTTACAGAGTGCTTTGACAAATGAATCAAAAGCAATGATCGAAGTCAAGTCAAATCAAAAGCAGGACAGAATTAAGGTGGAGTTATAGAGGGAGGACAAACTATATACTTCAATATAATTAAGGACAATTGGAGGGAGCAGATGCCGCATGGAGACACACACACGCAAACAAAGTAAAAGCAATAAAAGGGCGATATGGAGATGATAAAAAGACTTCACACACAAATAAAAGCCTATAGTAGTCTATAAAAATGAGTTATAAGAAGTTATTTAACAGGCGTCACTGATTCTGAAATCATTCATGTGTGTTTTTGTGTGTGTATGTTGAAAACAACAATCCTACCTGGATGTGGCTTTGTCTGCATCCCAGCATGTAAAGATGTGATTATGTGTATGTGTATGAACTTGTACATGTGAGGACATGAATGCTGCGGTTTACGGGTTTGTCGTCCGGGGGGAGACTCTTGTAGACAACATCGAACATGCAGATCAGGTGACCTTATCCACTCCCACCTCACTGAGAAGCCAAGAGCCCAGAGAGAGAAGGCAGAAAGAGAAAAGGATGCAATGCAGTGACAGTGAGTGATAGACGTAGAGATGTACAGCAGTACGGTGGGAATGGACGGGTAATGACAGGACTGTGAGCAGGTAACGACAGCTAGTGGTCAGAGGTCAGCAGCTTTGGAATGTTTAGAGGAGGATTGAGTCGTCTTCCTGGTCAGATGACCGGCAGACACTTCGACCCGGGTAAGCAGCAAGACAGAGAGAGAGAAGCTGAAGCTTTGACTTAGGCTTTTTGCTTTTCACCTGCACAGTCTGCTTCATCTTTTCATGAGAAATATGTTCCCTTAACTCTAAAATTTGCTTTAAAACCACGATAAACCATGTGAGAAAACTGGTTTATCTGCTTTGCAGCACTTGTAATTATGCTTTCCAGCTTATCACTCACTCTGTGTTTTGTATCCGAGACAAAGTAGGAATGGCAATAGAGATATGATAGAAATGAGGTCTAATTAGGCGCATTTGTTCATGCACAGTGGCTACAAAAATAATCTGTGAGCCTGGCTTTGGTCACTGAAGTGTGCACAAACTGATTGACTTTTATTTACAGTTATGTTCACTGCTGTGGAGTCAAAGGAGTGAACATATAAAAGAATAAGAAAATAAATCTGGAAATATAAACAGGGATAAATAAAGGAACAAATAAGTAAATTAAAAAATTTGAAAACATAAAGCATAAAAAATACTTTTACCCCATAGCCTTTGCTTTTCCCTATTGCTTTTGTTTTTCCGTATTGCTTTTGCTTTTCCCTATTGCCTTTGCTTGGGGAATAAGGAAAAGCAAAAACAATAGGGGAAAAGCATTTTTTTTATTCTTTTATATATTCCTTCACATCTTTTAATTTACTTATACCTTCCTTTCCCCTTTTGCCTTTGCTTTTCCCCAAGCAAAGACAAAAGAGGAAAAGCAAAAGCAATAGGGGAAAAGCATTTTCTTTATTCTTGTATTTTTCTTTATATTTTGACTTGTTTTTTTTTTTAATTCTTTTATTTATTCCTTATTTATTGGCATATTTGGCACTCCATACACTGCCTCCATCCACAGCAGTGTCACACTCCTGGTTGTGTTTGGTATTTCCACCTTTATTTCTTGTTAATGAGACGATGATGAGCATATCAGGGTTAGACTTGCAGGATTTTGCACACAAAGGCTTTAATAACAGAGGGACATATTTTATGGATTTCAAACTCCCCCAACCTGAAGTTTAAGGTCTATAATTTCAGAAACGTTTTCTTGCAGCTTTGTGTTTAACAGCACTTAATTTCTTATACTCTCCCACATTGATTTAAGAAAACATTTGGCTCCAGCAAAACACACATCTAGTCAGATTGTCCACAGCAGATGACAATAGTTGTATTTATTTAGTGTAGTTGTGTGTTTCAGTGTGATACGTATATATATATATATATATATATATATTATATATATATATATATATATATATATATATATATGTATGATGCAGAAGGTTGCTTCCTTGGATAAACGCAGTTTAAACAAATGACTGTCGCTAAAAGAAAATGTTCCTTTTTATTTCTCCTTTAGGGAAAGAGCGAAGAGAGCTCTGAGATGACCCACAGCACTGTAACTCCTGCTCCTCCTGCACCTCCCTCCCATCAACAGCAGCAGCAACAGACCCAACACCACCACACACAGCTGATGCTAGCTGGCAGTCAGCTAGCAGGGGTAAGAAAATGCCCCCTTCTTTTTTCAGTATCAATGGTGTATGTCTAGATTAGACAAGAAAAATGCTTTGGAACTATAGCAGCACCTGACAACTTAGTTCATCACTTCATAATGTGGTGTAGTAATCTACAATCCAAACAGAAGAAACTTTCTTTATTTGACAGACAGTTTTGATGACCTGTCAAACAGCCCCAGTTTCATTTCATTTCTTTTCTATGTTTGATGGTTCATATGGTCTATAAGTAAGAACAGAAGAAGTAGCTAAATATGAGAATCCAGTCCAATTTTCAATTTGCCCTCAGCTCATTTTACTTCTCTGGCACTGCACAAAACAACCCAGAATCCAGAGATGTCGTTGCCCAAATATTTCAAACTATGACCCCGTGTATGATGAAATCACAGCATGTGTCATTGTCAAAGAATTTCCAGATATGATCCAGATTCTTGCAACAACCTCAAAAGGATATCTCTGGATTCTTGGGGTTTTGGTGCAGTGTGGGATTTCCAAAAACGATGAACTGCTATCTTGAAGATGTCTAAACTTTGTCACTTAGGTAACTTTGAAATGAACCAAACTAAAGAATTAGATACTCAGCTCCAAACTCCAAATATGCTTAATAGTAGTATAGTATTTTTGAGACTCCTAGCAGACGGGAACATATTCTCATGTAAGTACTTAACTGCCCTGCCCTGAAGGACAGGAAGACACTTGCACAATTTGTGGTGAAGTCTTCCAGGGAACTGTATTTGCATTTGGGTGAAATACCTAAGCTAAGGATTCTTTAAGCTAAGTGGGTGGCTTTTCTTTCTTGTCTTGCTCTGGCATGCTTTTACTGTCTGCTAACAGATTCACCTACACCTCTAATCCTGGAACACTTAACTGACACTGCTCTTTCTTCTCGCCCTGGACTTTGTGTTATCATCTCTCGTCCTTATGTTGCCATACTTCTACTTTTTCCATCCCTTTTCCCCTTGCATGTTAACATCTTCATCTCATTTCCCATGACCATCCCCATTGCCACCATCTTCATCCTCTTCCTTTTGCTCTCCCCCAGCTTGCCGCTCTCCTCCCGGCCCAGCAGCAGCTCCTCCTCCAACAGGCTCAGGCTCAGCTCCTGGCAGCCGCCGTTCAGCAGTCCAACGCTGCGCACGCCGCTCACGCCGCCCACGCCGCCGCGCAGCAACAAGCCAACCAGCAACAGCAGCAGCAGCAGAACCAGTCACAGTCCCAGCAGCAACAGCAGCAACAGCAACAGCAAACCAAACAGGAGCAGACGGTCCAAGCCCCGCCTCCACCACCGCAGCTGGCCCTGTCGCAGCCAATCCAGCTCACAGCGCAGGTAGGAGCGGGCAGGGATTCAATGAACAGCATGTACATGTTATTTATGTATTTATTTTAAATTGAGTTTGTAAAGGAATGACATTTCTAACAATGACATTTGTTGGAAATAATCATCATCAAAAAACACATAGACTACAACATACATAGTCTAATATTTATGACTATAAAGATCTATACATTAAGATTCAGACCATTTTATTGTTACTTTTTTGGGAGTTTCTGAACATTTTCATTTGTTATTTTTGAGTTCAACACCTTTATTTGATAGCACAGTAGAGAGGGACAGGAAATGGGGAGGCAGAGAGAGGGGGAATGACATGCAGTAAAGGGTCGTCCGATGCGGGATTCGAACCGGGGCCGACTGGAGCGAGGACTGTAGCCTCTGCACATGGGGCGTCTGCTCAACCCACTGAGCCACTCGACGCCCTGCATCAGTTCAGTTTTAATGTTTGATTAAATTTTGATTAGAAGACTTTTTTGTGACATAGCCTGGTGTATTCCTGCGCTTTACTGAAAGATTTTTTGTATTTTATTTATTTATACTTTATTTAATCATATACATTCAGATGTGTATCCATACAAACAAGTGGACATGTGTTTATATATGTTTGTGTTTGTTGCAGGACATCCAGCAGCTGTTGCAGCTCCAGCAGCTGGTCCTGATGCCGGGTCATCCTCTCCAGTCTCCTGCCCAGTTCCTCCTGTCGCAGCCAGCCCAGGCGCAGCAGCCACAGCAGGGTGAGGAGACAGAGGAAACTCCTGGTTCTCTGTTTTAAAAGCTATAAACACGCGCTCATATCCACACAATAGTTAATGCTTAGATTAAATGAAAATAAATATAAAGTGACCCCTTCAACTGGTGGAGAGGCATTCTGGGCAAGAACTGCTGTATATTGGCAGAATTAGACGTGTGTTTTATTTTTCAATTAAAACAAAAATATTCAGTGAACATTTGTCTTTTTTTTCCTGGTGTAGCATTTCAGCATTTTTGTTCCTTGCTTTATTGATTGATTCATTGACTTTATTGTCCACCTCAGTGGGAATTTGTCTTTGGCCTCTCCCAAAGAAAGTACAGTAAAAAATACAAACAATCCGCATAACAAAACAGTGCAAATAAGCAGATAGCAGCAGATAGGTTAAATAAAATTGCTGCTGTTGGTTTGTTTAATGTAATAATTTGATTGGTTGGTTTTTGTTTTCACAGGTTTGCTCTCGACACCAAATCTGATCCAGCTACCTCAGCAAAGCCCAGGAGGACTACTGACAACACCACCTCGCCTGGGACTTCAAGCACAGGTAGGAAATCCACCTGCAGAATGTAAAACACACTTGATTATCTTCCAAGTCTTTCTCTGCTTTAACAGATGTGTAACAAAGCAGCACAAGATACTTTATATTTAAGCAAATAGCTGATCTCTGCTGCACAAATCAATTTTTCCAGTAAAAAAGTTAAGTATAAAATCTATTTTTATTACAGGTTGTTTTCATAATAGATGCAGTTTCCAATGAGGATCTTCATTCTTTATTAATATATTCACACCCAAGTCAAACAGCTCACCCTGTGTCCTCAGCCTGTATCTTCTATAACGTAGTGCTTGAATGCATCCTCACACATGCAAAGGGCCGTTATAGATTTTTTCATTAAGCTGTGATGAAGTCATATCAACCACAGCGGCAGATGTTCCCTCTTTCTTCATGTATGTTATGCACAGAGACGGTGAATGTAAATGAGACAGATTTCATGCATGTTGTCCGGTCAATTAAATGATTTTCCCAAAGCTCTCAGGGTCACATTCTTGTTTTGACTTACTGTATACAACCTTTATAGTTAACTAAGCAAATATTAAAGTCGTAGTATTTTTTCTGCTGTTTAGAATAATTGATGGATGTTGTTTTTTGTGTCTGACATCTGTCAAATCTGTATCATTTGTCAAAACACACAGGGTCAAATGATTGTTTTTTAGGCATTTTTCCAGCTGATTATCTTATCCGTATTCACTCCCCACTTTATTTCAGTACCTGGAAAGAGAAAATAAAATTTTCACAGATTCAAATTTAACAGTCGACCATTAACTTCTCCATCTGCCAGACATTACAGAGGGAGAAGAGCAGTGATGTCGTGGTTGGCGGAAGCGGCGGCAGCAGCGGCTCTATAGTTGCCACTGGCAGCAGCGGCATTGGTGTCGTGACGTCTGTCGGAGGCACGTCTGCGTCCAGCAGCACCATGGCTTCCTCACTGAGCTCCAGCTTGACCCCAGGAAGCCACGGGGGTCACCTGGGGGAAGAGCCCAGCGACCTGGAGGAGCTGGAGCAGTTTGCCCGCACCTTCAAACAACGACGCATCAAGCTGGGATTCACACAGGTAACAGACAGAGATGAGAGGAAGGTTTACATGAGTGTGTGTGTGTGTTTGTGTGTTTGTGTGTGTGTGTGTGTGTATGGTGACACTTTCTGTATGTTTCCATCAGGGAGACGTCGGCGTGGCAATGGGAAAACTGTACGGCAACGATTTCAGCCAGACCACCATCTCCCGCTTCGAAGCTCTCAACCTGAGCTTTAAGAACATGTGCAAGCTGAAACCACTGCTGGAGAAGTGGCTGAGTGACGCAGGTGAGTATCTGACACTGTTCAGAGCAGGTGTCAACACTGGTCTGTCATCCCCTCCACCTGAGATGAACATGAGATCTTTCTATAAAAAAGTTCAGTTATTCATTTTACATGATTTTGAAATTTTAGAAATGACTCTGACTTTTGAACAACAACAGATTCTTGCTTTAAACAATTACAGTTATTTTTTTTGCTACTATGTTAATTTGCTTATCTGTAGTGTACATATTTCTATACTATTTGTTCTATTCAGAGATAGGACTCAGCAATACTGTGTGTCAGAAACAGCACTATAAGTATAAAGTTATCGATATCATTTTTTAAAATTGACATCTCAGTTAAATATAAAACCTGTGATCGCTCTTTCACTTTCACAAGTCTTCTTGTCTCCACTGCTGTTTTCCTCTTCTGTCTGTTGCCCTGCATGTCTTCATGTCTCTGTCTCTGTCTCTGACAGAAACCATGGCAGTAGACAGCATGCTGCCCAGCCCCTCCTCTATCTCCTCCCCCATGTTGGGGATCGAGGGGCTGCCCGGCAGACGCAGGAAGAAACGCACCAGCATCGAGACCAACGTGCGCGTGATCCTAGAGCGCAACTTCAGCACGGTAAGAGATAGATAGATAGATAGATAGATAGATAGATAGATAGATAGATAGATAGATAGATAGATAGATAGATAGATAGATAGATAGATAGATAGATAGATATTTTAAATCTAAATTTTAATTTAATACATTTTAAATAATTTAGATAATAGATAATAAAATAAATATGCATAAACATCAATGGTATAACTATAACTACAAACTTTAAATTGTCAATATTGCACATTGTATTTCTAACAGATATGAGAATGGTATATGGAAATTAGACCTGTATACAGAATCATTCAGGTTTCAGCTTTTTGGAAATAATAAATTTGATGATTAAAACAAAAGTAATAATTTTATTTATCTAAACTTTTCAAGCAACTGTCACTCAGAGGAGGAGAACTGGACTGGAGTGCAATAATGAGAGATATGGCACCCCAACAACTGCATTAATTATACACTCACTTTATTAGGGACACCTGTAGCTAAATTAACACCTGTGTCAGCTACAGCAGTTAGTTACATCATACACATCCATTTCATTCATACTCACAATGAGACTCACAATATGTAACACAACCAACACCAACTGAAAGCCTCTCTAATACACAATGCATACATACATACATAATAGCTCTATTTAATAATTTCATTTCTTTAATAACTGAGAAAAGAAATAAATGAAAATAAATGAGTGGGGTGGAATAGCCCCTGTATCCATTTCCATTTCAGAAAACTTTTAATGTATGCTATTCCTTGTGTAAATTAATGCAATCTTAACTCTTTAAAAAATATATTGTACTATTTTCTGATATCAAGAAATTTAGTAATGAATATGTAATAAAGTATGTTACACTGTATATTACACAGAGATCAAACATTAACACACGTCCTCATATCACATTGTTTTATTATTAAAATGTTCACTGTATTTGTGCTTTTTCATTTTATGAAGCAGCTATTATTATGATTTTTCTGCCGCCATCAGTGTCAGTACTTCCTCATCTCATCAGCCCGGTTTTCCCCCTCAGAACCAGAAGCCTACCTCGGAGGAGATCCTGCTGATGGCGGAGCAGCTCAACATGGAGAAGGAGGTGATTCGTGTTTGGTTCTGCAACCGCAGGCAGAAAGAGAAACGCATCAACCCCTCCAGCAGCACCACCCCTCCCCTGCCCAGCCAGACCTCGCCTGTTGTGACGCACAAAGCCTCCTGCTACAGCCCGCACATGGTACAGTCCGCCATGAGTCCACTAACTCTTCACTACTTTGACACTTTTTTTTTCTGTGTAATTTTGGAGGTTGACCTGATATTTGTTTCCTAATTTCTTCTTTCCAGATTTCGAGTCAGGGTCTGTCCCAGGTCACCACCAGCCTCAGCACAACAGGTGAGCTGTAATTACTGTTTGTGCCCGTGTAGAGTCTCGTCAATGAATTATTAAAGGTTGGAGCTGAGCTTCACAGTTGTGTTTTTGGAACCCAGAGGTCGGTCACAGGAAGATTAAACTGGTCCTGACGTTATTTGGAAGAAGTTGATATTTTTGTTTTGTCAGAGTCTTTCACTGGTTTGATGAAACACTTAAAAAAATGAAAAGTTAAAAAATGATTTCTGTGAGAGAGAGACTGAAATAGAAAACAATGATGTTTTGTTGACACTAACATGGAAGCACTGGTCCCATCTTGAGTTGTTTACCTCCATGAGTCATGACTCGTCCTTGTGATTTATGGACCTTGGCTACAGTGTGAGCTATCGCAGGCTTCACAGACATGACAGATGACCTGACAGGTAACAAACACAGCTGGAAATTTATTGGCCCGTTGAGCCGAGGCTAATACTTTTCAGTCACAAACTTCTCCCTGTAGTCTGAAGTTGAATGGAGTCAAAGGAGACACTCAGAGAGGTCAGGATCTTAGATGCTGATGTACTGTGTCACCAAAGTTTTGACTTGGTAATAATGCTGTAATTCATCTGCCAACAAACCTACTACACAGCATCAATATCATTTTTTTTCTCCTCTCAGCTGGCAGTTCGTCACCCTCATGCCCCATGACTCCCGTCAGCTCGGCCGCAGTCGGCTCCACCTCTTCCTCTGTGACTCCACCTCCTCATAGCACAGCCAGCCCCGCCCCTCCCGGCCTCGGGGCCCACGGGCTCAACACTGGGTGAGTGTCGATAATGGTGCATTTTTACAAAACATCAGGGTTGTCGGTCACAACAACTTTGTTCCAAGAAGGTTTGAATATACTGAGCTAGTTCAGCTTGTACTCGTGAAAACCACCACCACCATGACATTTAAATCGGTGGCTGCCAACCTTTTCCAACTCATGGCCCACTTGAAAATATTGGTGGCCCCCCGTAACAATACAAATGTACAATGTGGTCCAGCCAAAAACAACTTAACAGTTCCTATTAATAATAAATATACATTTTATTATAGGTGCGTTTCAAGGCACTCAAGGACACTTTACAACACACAGTAAAAGATCAAATGCAAGTACAAGGCATAAAATACTAAAGAAATTTGAATTAAGGATTGAAAAAAAAAAAATTGGCTTATGACATTGATAAACCTTAATACTAAAAAAAACTGTTTTAAAAAATGTTTAAATCTGTTAAAGACGATTTCATTTTCAGACATTTAAACATTATTTATATTTTCATTTTTTTGTAATTACATTTTTTTACTAAAACTGTTCTGTTTTGCAAATTTGTCGGCCCACTTGCGGGAACCACTGGACTAAGCAATTAATTAAAGACACATCAACATATGAACTGATCATGAACAGAATCATTAGTTGCAGCCCTGGGTTGAAGAAAGAATCAGAGCTTTCTTGTTGTCTCTTCTGTCCTGAATGAAAACACAAGATTCTGAGAGTCTGGGTTGTTTCTGAAAGAGTCAAACCTTCTGAACTCTTTTATTTATTTAATCTTTATTTAATCAGGCAGTCTCATCGGGATTAAATCTCTTTTTCAAGAGAGACCTGAGAACAAGAAGCAGTCACAAAGACACAATCAAAGACAACAGAGCTACACAATGCAAGAAACTAAGAAACAAGGAATAAACAAAAGCATTTACAAAAAGTCATAAAATACATCAAATAATAAAGATTTAAAATCTCCAAGGGAAATATAAGACTCTAGTGTGAGGGCAGTTCATTCCATTTAAATGGTGAATAGTCCCTGAAACCAGTAGTAACTGGATTGTGTTCTGTGGATGTTGGATTTAAATTAGAGAAGAGATGTGAGGTCGTTTGAAGCTTTAACAGCAGATTTTTATAGATGAATAACACGAGATGGTTGTTTCTTCCTGATGAAGAAATAATGACAACCTCTTTAACTCGACTTTGCCTGTTGCATGTGTAGCTGCCTGTTAGAGAGAAATCTGTGGTATTCAGCTGTTGATGGTATGTCATACTGCTGTTGCACCAGTTTGACTGAAATTCTGCAAGTTCACACGCATCAAGAAAAAAACAAAAAAAACCACTATGTTATGAAATGTTTGTACAAGCTGTGACATGTAGTTATGACCCAGAGAAAATATCAGGTGCTGAACAAAGACATGACAAGCTGCTACTGTGTAAATGACACAAATCACACAAAAAACGTTCAGGTGTTCATTGCTGGTGAATACGTTGGGTTTTTATTAATTAATCTGCCAACTGTGTGTGTGTGCGTGCATGTGTATGTGAATTTGCGGTCGATCCACATTTCAGGAACACGATGATGGGAGTAAGCACAGGGATGAACCAGGCCCTCATTGGCAGCAATACCCTGGCTACCATGCAAGGTGTGTGTGCATGAGTACGTGTGTGTGTGTGTGTGTGTGTAGGTGCATGCAGACTGTCCCCTGCAGCTCAGCGTCACAGTCTTCATGAGTCACTATTTCTAAAAGACCACTTCCCATTTCACCCTTCATCCATTCTTGACCAAAATGAATTTCCGTGCAAAGCCTCAGACGACAGTAGCCGACAGCGAGGCCGCCGCACTCTCCTCCTCCTCAGCACAAACTTTTTGAATCACTCAGTATGATGAAAGATTCAATTTGAGTCTCATACAATAGCCTGCTATTATCACAAAGTGACAAGAGACCCTTATGGCGAAGCTTAGGAGGCCAAGTCAGCTTACAGTAAACAGTTGAACAGACACAATCCCCTCCTCCTCAATATATCAAGGCCTGTTGGCTAAATAACCAGTTTCCACTCAAAATTCCCCTTTTTCAAAAAAGCCATCTCCTGCCAAATCAATTAAGCATCACAAATAAGCTCAGCTTTGAATCCGTCATGTGCTCCATCTCCCTATAGCGCCGATTCAGACCTTCCTCTTTTTCTCCCGCTCTGTTCGCCGTCATTCAGAGCCGGCGTCCTCCGGGCCATGTGCTGATGAGAAGGATACAGTCTGTTATGGAAACTGCAGCTCTGGCACTGCCAACGCTGATAGAGTTAAAGGCTGAAGGAGAGAAGAAAGAGGAGGGTTTAGATGGAGTGTTGACGAGAAAGGATTGCTGCTTTGATTCCCTCTGGGCCACACGCGCTCTGAATGTTTACACACTGCTATAATGGAGAAAAGTGTTACACTGGAATCAGAAGTCAGCAGGTGTCACTGTCTGTTGGACTGATGGATGGCTTGTTCTGCTATGTTTCTTTCTGCCATGTTATGCAATGATTAGTCCATTAATTGATTAGTCAATCAACAGAAAATTAATTGGTAACTTATTTGATTATAAAGTGATGTTTTTGAGCCTTCTTTTAAAGAATGCCAAAATTCTCAGGTTATTATTTCCTGGTTTTCTTTGTCCTCCATGACGGTAAATCAAATATCTTTGGAGACATTTGAAGATGCCACCTTGAGCTTTAGACATTTGTGATGGACGTATCACCATTTTATATTATTGGACACAGGTGCAACACAGTAGGGGCGGGGTCAACAATCACAGGAGCGGGAAACACAAGTTATTACATTAGTTATCACAAGGAGATGATGTAAATGAACTTAAATGTGTGTGATTTGGTTAAAGACATAGTTCAGAGATAGAGTAGTTTTGGGGAAATTTACTGTTCAAACTCAGAAACTAAGAAAAGGCTGAGGACAGACCTTTGTTATGTGTCTGGTTTAGGCTCAGGTCATGTCAAACAGCAGTATCAGACTATCCTGGCTCAACTGTTGAGTGTCTGTGGGATCAAATAACCTCATCATGATCCCATAGGTATCCAGGAATTGAGCGAAACAAAGGAAGTAAACTAAGGTGGGGTGAGGGGGTGAGGGGGTGAGGGGAGGCCCACTGTCTCAGACTTTGAAAACCCCTGTTATAGACTAAATGATTAATGCATTAATTGAGAAAATAATCATCAGATGAATCAATAATATAAATAATTGTCAGTCATAGTAAAACTGGTAATAATGTGGATTCATCACAAAATATCTACATTTTTAAGTTGCTACATGTTTTTCTATGAGCAGTGTGGCACTGTCTGTTTATGAGTTTTATTTGCTGATGCTCGGTGTTTGTGTGCAGACAGTCAGCAGATATAGGGTCGACGGAAAAGGTTAATTTTCACAATTTCACAAGCATCTGACTCACTCCATCACATCAACATGTTTAAGAGTGGAAGTGTGTGTGTTTGTGTGCATGTATATGTACATACATAGTAGATACCCATCCCTCATCCTCATTCATTGCTCCTCACCCTCATTTGTCTCCTTGCTTTATAGTTGATGGTTAAATATTTTTCATCACCATCTAAGCAGAAATAGAAAGAGCCAGTTCACTCAGAATACAAAAAATATATTTTCATACTTATCTCTAGTTGAATGTTGTTTTATTTGCCTCCAGTCCAACACGACAAAAACTCACAGCACTGACAAATTACATTTCAGAAATCAAAAATTCAAACGCAGTCTTCCAACAGTTGACAGGTTTCTGTTTTGTAGTGCAGAATGTTGTGGTTTTGGTGAACTGGCCCTTTAATCATTTCCATGTGGACTATTAAACTATAAAACTATAAAACTATAGATTAGATGATGTATAAAAACTGCTTCCCAGTTTGAGATCCCATGTAGTCAAAACCTTCCTCTGCAGTTTCTCCTCATCATCTTCATCTCCACCATCCACATCCAGGTTTTAAATGTTTCCCTGTTACTGATATGTTCACTGACTTTACTTCCTCTTTTTCTATCCTCTACTTCTTTCTCTTTATTCACATTTTCTCTCCTTTTCATCCTGCTCTGCCTCCATTAATCACTCTCTCCATCCTTCTCTTCACCTCCTCCTCTGTCCCACCTCTGCCACCACATCTACATTTGTCCTGCTCTTTCTTTTACTCTTTCTTCTCTCTCTTTATCACTCTGTCACTACCTCATTACTTTTCTGTCCTTTACTTTGTCTATTTTTATCGCTCTTTCGTTTCTTGCTCTCCACCTTGCTCTGTTTCCATTGTCACTTTTTCCTATCATCTCTTTGTCTTTTGTCTTCTCACCTTCATTTCCCCCTCTTCCTCCTCATTTCTTCTTGACCCTTGTCTTATCTCTTTAAATCATCCTCCCTTTCTCTCCTCCCTCCTCCTCTTGTCCTTCCTCCACACTCCCCTCATCTTCCGCTCTTCCTCCCCCACCAGCCCTGGCAGCCAGCACTGGTCAGCTGCCCATCTCCAGCCTTGAGGGGGGAGCGGGTCACATGCTTCTGGGCGGACCTGGAGGTCCCCCATCCCTCCGCCCCTCCCTCTTCCTCAACCGTCCAACCCTCCTCCCCATGGTGACCGGTTCCATGGCGACAGCCTCCACGCCTGCCATGGGACTGGTCAGCAGCAGCGGCGGCGGTGGGTGTGGCCCGAGGCCTTCCTTCTCCCAGTCTCAGCCGCCCGGCGTCAGCGACCTCATGAGCCCGACCTCGTGCCCCGAGGAGTCCGCCTCTCCTTGTTCCAGTCCCACCTCTTTCTGTTCCTTCAGCGAAGCCTCGCCGCCGCCCCTGGGAGGGGCCATGGCAGAGTGATCCCTGACTGACAGCCAAAGTATCCTATCAGAGGAGGACGAGGAGGAGGAGAAGGAGCGAGCAGAGTGTTAGAGGAGCTTTATAAATCTAAATTTACAACCTCGCCTTTCAACCAAAGCCATCTCTCTGTCTGATCCATCTCTGATTCGTCTCTCTCTGTCTCCCCGCTGACGTCTTCTGAAGCCAAAAATACACACAGATGAATGAGGGGAGGAAGCAAAGAGAGAGGGAGAAGGAGATGATAGAGAGAACTGCAGAACGGAGGGGAGAAATTTGAAACCAAATAATGATCTACAGCTGGAGAGGTGGCACTGGAGTGTCTTTGCTTGGCATCGGGGGAACGAACACCATGCTTTTTATCGGCTGGAGAAAAAAAAAACTCGATGAGGGCAGGGATGAGAAGTGAGACTGTGTGTGAGAGACGGGAGGCAAAAAAGAAATGACTTGTTTAACAAGCTCAGACGGTTCAGGAAGGTGGCTGCAACCAAATTAAAAAAAAAAGAAAAGATGCTAGAAGAGAAACACACACCTACAAAGATGAAAACCAAAATCTCCAAATACCAAAAACTGAAAACCAAAAAAAGACATAAAAAAAAAAAACAATAAACGGAGAGAAAAGCTTTAGTTCAAAAAGACTTCTTACATCCTGATCTGTCCAGGATCAGTTCAGTACATCATTCTACTTCATGCCAAACATTTTCCATTTCATTTATTTTGATTTTGATTCATGAAAACCTTTATTTTTCTATTATTTTGTATTAACCACTCTTTATTCCTGTCAAACACACAGGTTAATGTTTTACAGCTGATCCCACGCGCAGGGTGTCGACCTACCTCTCTCTTTACAGCTTTACCACCATGAATCTACCTTACATTACGACACAGTGTTTGTTTTATTCAGCCTGGAGTAGCAGACCGGTGGAGTTAACTACTATTCTTACTATAGCGTGTGAGATGCCAATCCATACACACTGTAGTGTAAGTATAAGTTTAAAAAGCTTTCCTGTGAATGCCTGCACTCTCTGGTGTTTGTTAAATCCAACTGTGTGGCAAAATCCACCCCTCTGGAACATGAATAGGCTAAAACCAACTGTACATGTTGGAAAATCCCATTTGATCCAGGTCTGTTTTCAGTTAAATTTACTATATTTAGCTGTTAGTATCAACATGAAAGATCCACAGTGATTTTTAGGATTATTTACGTCTTAATTTGCTGTTTTCATCACCATCGCCATCATCATCATCAATATTCTCATTGTGTTTTTAATGTTTGTTCAAACCAAAGTACACACACCCGGCAGCATTCATCCTGCCTACAGAGGAAACACACACCACAGGCAGATGTGGACAAACAGTCTCTGGAGTTTTTTTTATTTCAGCGTTATTTGCCTTCTTTTATTTATTATCACCCCACACCATCGTCATGTCATTTTCCAGACTGCTCATCTACCACCAGACAGTCACTCTTCGATACCAAAGCATCGCCTCTGGCAGCGTTGTCTCTGGATTCGCCCGGGAGACGAGTGTCCAGACAAAAACCTCAGCAGTGTCAAAGGGAAAAAAACACACACATACACACACTACAAGCATAAGAAAGAGTCCAAACCAAAAAAAAAAAAAAGAACAAAAGAAAGAGGTGAAGCACCGGCGTTCCCCTTACTGCCCCCAAACCCCTGCCCTCCATCCCTCCCTCCCATCTGCCCCTCTCCTTTGTCTCCAAAGATCAGATCAAAGGGCCAAAAGAAAAGAGGAGAAGAAGAAAAAGGAGGAGAAGGAGAAGTGGTCAGGAGCAGAGGAGCCAAAGGTTTGAAAAGCTGCAGGGGGAAAGCAAGAAGAGGAGGAGGAGGAGGAGGAGAAGAAAAAGGAGGAAGAGGAGCAGGAGGAGGTGCGCTCAGAGCAGCGGACCAAAAAACCAAAAAGTAACCCAAAACCAAAAGCTACTACTACTGCTACTAGTAATGTATGAGTGACTGAACTGTAACTAAACCAAATACAAACAAAGAGGGGGAGGACGAGGGGAGAAAAGGGGGGAGTAAGGCCCTGTCTGTCTGTTCGTCTTTAACTGTGATTGCTGTTCTTGTATCGACAGACAGAAATCGTTCCCTCCCTCCCTCTGCCGGCGACCTCGGCTTTGTTCTCACTTTCTTTTTCCTGGATGGATAAAAATATGGAATAACCTCAACAAACTGACTTTGAGAATATATATATTTTTCTTTTTGCTTTCCATAGTGTGTCTGTTAATGATGTATGGATTTGTCTCATTGCTTTCTACTTATTATGCGGCGGGAAGGAGGGAGGGGTGGGGCCGGGGGGGGTGGAGGGTGGGGGGTGGGGGGGCCAGGGAGGAGGAGGTGGTGGGTTTCATATCTTCTTGTCTCTTCGGTTGTGCTCTCAGTTTTTATTTTTGTTTACATTTGGAAATAACTGTGAAAATGTAGCTTCCAAGATAAAAAAGAAAAAAAAAACGTGTTTTAGTTCAGAATGTCGTGAAAAAGCCAAAACTGAAAAACCAAAAGCAAAACTTTTTAGACACATAACCATACCAAATAGAACAACCAAACCAATGCACAAGTTGTACGAGTGGCTCAGCTGAAGTGTGTGTGTGTGTGTGTGCATGTGTGTGTGTGTGTGTGTGTGTGTGTGTGTGTGTGTGTGTGTGTGCGTGTGGGTGTGAGAGAGAGAGCATGTGTCTGTGTAAAGATAATTGTCTTGCATACAAACCAAACTGTAAAAACACACAACACACTTTCAAAGTAACATCAGTCAATTCTCATTCTAGACAGTGTGAAGCAGAACTCTGGTCATTTTCAACCTGGACCTGCTTTCATACGCCTTTCCAGATCATCACCAGTAAAAACGTGTGATTTGTCAGTGATAAAAACACAAGAAAGACTCATGAACTCCCTTTGAAAAGCTTTAAAGTGAGAGAGAGAAGAGAAAACAGACCCAGGTTGAAACAAACAACAAAGGGTTCAGCTTCAACATAAACAGACACTGGTACTGAAGACAACCAATGATAAAGATGATATGGGGAGGGGAGTCGGGGGGTGCAGACCTCTGAGACAGATTAAAGGCTGTTAACGTCCACTTTTAGAGGGAATGTATCCATTAGTTCTCATAGGTTTTGTAGGGGGAAATAATATATGTTGAACTGCTCTTACTTGTTGCTGATGTATAAAAGGCTGGGACTATTATCCTCCATGATGATGACGACCGAAGACAACGACTTGATTTAAGAACCAAAAGCTTTAAAACTCTTTATCTCTCACGGGCTCTTTGTTGGAAAAAAAATATTTGTATTTATTGTATAAGGGAGGTGTGTGCTTTTTCGGGGATGGGTGGGGTGGGGGGGGGGGGGGGGGGGTCCGTTTGTATTTTATGAACTTCTTTGTCTCTCACGTTGTTTATTTATTGGTTCTTTATTTATGTATTTATTGGATTCTATTTAAGTCTTTCTGGATCTTTGTAATAGTTTTTTCAGGGGTTGTTGTGAGGCTTGTATCTGCAGAGAGGGGTGTTCTTGAGATCAAGACAAGAAGAGAAGATGCCAAACGAATGTTTCAAAGCAAAACCAAACCTAAAGACTTTGTGACCTGAGACAGAGAGAGAGAGCAGCGAAACTGTGACAGAGGAAAATCAAAATAGAATGAGCTGTGTGGGAAAATCATCTCCTGAACTCCCATATTTAAAAAAAAAAAGAAAAAAAGTGTGTGACACTGTTTTATGATCTTCAGTCAGTGAGGTTTATTTTCCTGTTGCACTGGTTTATATAATTTTGAATTTTGTCATTTTGGATCATCAGGTTTTCATTTGGAGCCAGTAGCATTAGCTCTTTGTTAGCTCAAGGTTAGCCTAGCTATAATTTAAGTGTTTACCAAATAGAGATTTACACATTCAATTAAAAGGTTGCTCCACACAAACTAGCCCTTACATAGAGATGAATTGTTACTCAATATTTTCACCCACTAACTGACCGACAGTTGCTCAAAATACTGTGAGCTGTAATTGGGAAGATATTAAAATCTATTTTACGAGTGGCTTCAGAAAGTTTTCAGACACTGAATCTACAGCCAGTCACAATGACAAAGTGCCAACATGTTTTAAGACATTTTTATGAAAAATCAAACGCCGAAATCTCTCATTTACAAAAGTGTCCAGACCTTTCATTCAGACTTTGTAGAAGCCTCTTTGGCAGCAGGCACAGCGTTGAGTCTTTACAAGCTTTGCACACCTGGATTTGGGCAGTTTATCCCATTCTTCCTGCAGATCCTCTCAGGCTCCGTCACTCTGGATGAGAAGCGTCTGTGATCGGACATCTTCAGGTCTCTCCACAGATATTCTACGTAGTTTCATGGACGGTCAGAGACGTTCCCACTTTGCCACTCTAGTGTCGTCTTGGCCGCTTCAGGTCATTGAGAGGTCGTCCCGGTCTCGGGTCATCTGCACTCTGGAGCGCCTCTCTGTGTTTGACTGCCTTCATCCTTCCTTCATTTCTGAACAGTCTCCCTGTCCCTGCCGCTGATGCTGCATGTCACCATCATGCTTCACTGTAGGGATGGCATTAGCCAGCTGATGAGCAGCGCCTGGTGTTTCCAGACATAGTGTTTGGACTTCTGCCCAGAGAGTTCAATTGTTGTCTCATCAGAACAGAGAATCATTTTCCTCCTGCTCTTAGTCCCTTAAATGTGGTTTGGTAAACTCCAGCAGGCTTTCATATGAGTGTTACTCAAAGTGGCTTCTATCTAACCTCTCTGACATAAAGGCCTGAGTGACGGAGAGCTGCTGAGATGGTCGTCCATCTCTGCAGAGGACTTCTGAAACTCTGTTGGAGTGGCCACCGGGCTCTTGGTCTCCTCCCTCACCAAAGCCCTTCTTACCCGGTTATTCAGTTTGGCTGGATTCCGACTCTAGGAAGAGTGTGGGTGGTTCCAGACTTCTTCCATTTGTCAGTTATTGAGGCCACTGTTCTCCTGGGACACTCAAAGCTTCAGAATTGGTTTTATAGCCTTGTCCAGGTCTGTGCTTCGAGGTCCACAGAGAGTTCCTTGGACTTCCTGGTTTGGTTTCTGTCCTGGCATACAGTGTGAATTGTGGGATCTTATATACACAAGTGTCTACCTTTCTAAACTAAGTCCAATCGCTTCAGTTTACCACAGATGGACTCCAATCACGTTCTCCTTCATCTCAAGGATAATTAAAACAAACAGGACACAGTGTGGTTTTTACTTTTGTAAATGAGAGAGTTCAATTTCTTAAAACATGTTTTCACTTGGTCATTATGGGGGATTGGTTGTACATTGATGGTCAAAGATGTCAATTCTATCCATTTACAATTAAATCTACAACACAAAGGGTAGAAAAGTGAAGGGTCTGAACACTCTTTGATGAAACTGTATAAATTGGCCCCTAAAACTGTAAGTTGTGGCAGTTGTATTACAGCTTGTGTTACTGCAGTTATCTGCTATTTCCACAGATGTTTAATGTGGAAGCTGCTACAGTCAAATTTACACTAAAATCTTTACTAGCTGAGATAGTTTTCAGTTTTTAATGATGCCGTGTGATTTAGTAAATCACTTAAATAAAAATAGCAGTTTCTAAGTACTTTGGAAGGACTGTAGAATAGCTCCTGCAACCCAGTCAGGTGGATTGTATTTGAAAGTCTGTTCTGCTGTGTCATTGGACGTGTCAAGTAAGACTAATCTGACTGAAGTAGTAGCTGTTTGACCCAGCTCAGTTTCATACACTCCAGACTGATTAAATTGGTCAATGGTTGACATGATTTCTGTCCCTCTGGGTGAACTTCCTCTGCTCACGTCTCCTCCTCTGCTCTCTGAAACACTTTCTGATTCCCTCTGTCCCGCTTCAGGACGAGGACTTTAACTCATACCTCTGAAACTCTGATGAAAACCAAATAGATATTCAAGCTTTAATGACTAAAAAAAAAGAATTAAAAAAAAAAAAAGACGTGACTTGTCTGAACTCAGGAGTGAGGGATGTGAAACTGGCCCTAGCAAGTTAGTTTGATGAAGGAAAAAACAAAGATTTTCACGAACCAGTTGTTCTTATGGCTTTAACCTACAGAATACACCACCATGTCTTCTCCTGTTCACTGTGTGGAGTTCAGGGAGGTGCTGAGGATGTGGCTGTGTTTTGTAGAGAGGGAGGTGTGTGTTTATTCATCACTGCTGTTGGACAAAAACATTTGAACTCAAAAACACACACGCACACACACACACACGCTAATTTATGTTTTAGTGTCGCTCGAATCTTGTGGTGATTAAAAAAAAAAAAAGAAAGAAAAAAACCCACTGCCGAGCTTAAAACCTGCATGGATGTCAAGAAGATACGAATTTATATTTTTAGAATTTGATTTGATTTGATTTGGGTTTTTTTTGCTCCGACAGCAGCAGTGCATCTCTGACTATATGTGTGCCTGTGGAGTCAGACTCGACTGTGGTGGACAGAGAGTGATACCAAAGTTAAAACTACCACAGTGAGATGCTACACAAACACTACACACACACACACACATACGCACACACTCACACACACACACACTCACAGTGATTCCATGTGTATATAAACATTCAGGATTCTCGTTAGGGACTGTAACTGATAAAATAAAGGATATCCAGCGCCTGACGTTAATATGAAAACACTGTCAGATAATAAGAGCACTTCAGGCCTTGACAGTTTTTTACTGTAGTACTTCTGTGGCTGTGAATGTTAATTTTACTACTCTGCTCAACTTTCCAAGTCACCATGAAATATAAAAGACTCATTTTTTGGCCTTGAGAACACAAAATGTAATAACCTAATAACAGATAGAGTGAAAAAAAAAGAAAATAACTTCAGTTGATATTGTTTGCCCCATATTATTGTTAATTTATTTAGGAGAAATTTAAAAGAAGCATTTTTCTTTCTATTTTTTCTACAATGCAGCTTAAATCCAAAGGTTAAGAGGACAGCAAAGATAGATTTTACTGCTAAAGAAAAAAAAAAACCTCAATAGTGAAAACCAAAGAGTTCCACTGTTTCTTCTCACCTTGATTTTCTTTTTTATCCGCATTGTACAACTCCCACGTTTTTACGATGGCTCCAAAAGTGTTCTTTACGATAGCCTAATGATGATGATGGTGATGGTGGTGGTGATGAACATAAAAGATGAAACAAACACTGCTCTGTAAGCTTTAATATCTGTTCTTCGGGTCTTTTCTGTTTTTGAAGTATGCTTACGATCCGCTGTTTTTTGACCTCGAGGCTCTCTCTGTCTGAGTTGATTCTATAACCTGATTCTGTTGGAAACGTTTGGGTTTGAAACTGTTCTCTACTGTCCCTTAACTCATCGCTATCTGTGTGCCTGTTGTTTTGGGGGCCAGGGAAACGGGGACAAAACAAACCTGTAAGTGTTAGGAATAAAGTGCGAATTTAGACCAAAGTCATCTCCTTGTCTTTGTTGTTGCTTTTTTACGTCTGGACGCCGGAGACGGAGGTGGAGGTACTGTGTTTTCAGGTTGTCCGTATGTCGGTCCCGTTCTCGTGGACACGATATCTCAGTAACACCTCGAGGGCACAAACATTCACTAGGACTCAAGGATGAACTGAGATCTTTGGCGGTCAAAGGTCACTGTGACCTCACAAAATACGTTTTTTGGTCATAACTCACAAATTCATACACTTAATTATGACAGTTTTAAACTTAAATGTCTAATAGGGTGACATGAAGTAATGACATTTATACCTATCTATTTATTTCCAAAAGGTCAAAGGACAAATTCACTGTGACATCATCATGTTATGAAAAAAAACACTTCTGGCTATTATTGGATACTGTAACTCAGGAAGGAGATTGAGACCATATTTCTTGCAACTTGGCTGGTTGGCAGAGGGAAACAACTTTTACTACAACAATTAAAACATTTTTCAAGCTGTTTTCCAGAACGACAGTGTTGACACAGTAACAGCAGAAATTATACCAGACATATGTTAGAGAGTTTATAAATGTGAATATAAATTTAGAGAGGTTTTAATAAAGTTTTGTAGGTAGCCTACAAGTTTAAAGTTCATGTTTTACACAGATGGAAAAAATGTTTTTAAAGCTGCTCTAGCCAATATTTTGACATGAACAATGGGTCAGGTGTGTAATGTGAAAGTAGTCGTTTATACTGATAAACCCACAGACGCTGCAGCTCCGCTCAGCTCTGTGTCTTGATTTTCCCACCCACAACTTTACTGTCTCTTTTCAGTCTCTCAGCCCTCATCAGCCTCGTTTCCACCATCAGCAGGATACTGGGAAAAAAGCCCCACTCCATGCATCACACAGACAGAGTTAGCAGCTAGCTGCTGAACATAGCGGTGCATCTAGCGGCTAAAAACAGAGAGCATTTTCTTCACTGTCGGAAAACAAAAACAGCCAAAAGGAGAGTGAATACAGGCTTTTAAAAAACACGAAGTTGACTCTGAAACAGGAAACGCACAGTGGGTGTTTTCACCGGTTAGCCAAACATCGTGGTTAGGGTTAAAATGACAACTTTGATCAGGTTAGGGGAACTTTGTCATCATGGTTACAATAATAAACACATGGTTACAGATCTGCCCATGTTTTAAAAAAAAACATAACCTTGTCTGACCATCCCCTCTGACCTCTTCACTATTTGGTCTTTGTTCTTGCATCAACATCATGTAATAATAACTATGACCACTAGAGGGAGGCTGTGTCACTGAACCCTAACCAGATGTTCTTTCTTATTGCACTTGCTGAAGACTGTTGCTCTTCTTGGAGAATGGTCTTGTATGTGTCGGTTTGCCCTAAAACGTACATTTAAAGGAAGATTTAAATTTGCAATATCAACTTTATAAGGTGACTCTCCGTCAAGTGTTGTGTTTCACTGCCCTCAAGTTACAAAAAAGTTTTTTTTTGTTGTTGCTTGAAGTACGATTTCTGCAGATAACAACCTCAGCGAACACTACAAATCCAGTGCAATGAGAGTGGAAAATATTCTGTCCTCCAAACACAAAAAGCACTCAGAGGCAAAGTGTTGAAGTTTCACACGCAGTACATTTGGTGAATGTTAAGAAGCCCTTGAAGATTAAAAAACTGGTCACAGAAAAAGAAACATTCCTCAGACACTCAGACAGGACAAGAAGAACAGGTGTATTTAAAGACTTTCTTTTGTCTGTGATGTCATCGGTTTAAAATTCTGACCCCGATGAAGACGGTGTGAGGAGGAGATGAGTGGAAACCAGTTTGTGTTTTAAAAGCTGAATATTCCTGTTTCTGAGTGCCTGAAGAAAGATTCTTTTCTGTGTCCAGGCACTATTGTATTTTGGCAGTTAAATTCTAGACCAAACTATATTTTTGTGCTTTCCTGTCTTTTTTTAACACCAACACTTTATTTTTACTACAAAATCAATACTTTCAGTTTTTCCTTATTTCAAATTAGCTGTACTAACAGGGTCAGGAGAACTGTGTGTGTTTTTTCCTCTTTTTCACTCTCTGATTGCTACTTTAAAACAATAAAATGATATCTATATTTGTCGGAACGAGCAAAACATCAAAATATGAAAATATTGTAATTCTGTGTTGACAGAGTGCTGCATGTCTTCCCCGCTTTCACTTTTTGTCTCACATCTTTGTTTTGTGGAGAGCTGCTGACATAGCAGGAGGAATTTTAGCGCATACGTGCACTTTGCTTTATATTCTTGCAGTTGCACGTTCGGGGGGGGGGGGGGGGGCCATTAGAGAGAGGAACCCCTGAATCATTCAGGCGGCCCAGAGCAGAGCAGGACAGGAGCCGTGCAACCTACCAGGGGGTATAGATATTTAATGTGTTAGTGTTGAGCTCACAGGGGGCAGGATTTCTAGTGGCGCCCCTCCACACTGCAGCTGCTGCAGCTTAAAAGTGAGCTGTTGTTGTTGTTGTTTAGTGAACGAAGATCGAACTTGTTGTTGTCAAACTTCATTTTCTTTTCTCAGCCAGTTTCTCCTTCGTCCTCCTCCTCCGCCTCCTCTTCTGCTGTTTTTTATGAGCTGGAGTTTGTAATGTCACAGATCAGCCAAACCATAATCCACACTGCTCCTCCCATCTACAGTAAATCATACCAGTCCACATACAAAGAGCTTCTGGGTAAAAAGTTAGAGCTCAGTCTTCACTGTCTCATCTGAGAACTTGTGTTTATTTTGTGGCCAAATCAAGAATCAATAGTTATTTGGGATTTTTTTTTTTCCTCTGATCCCTTTGCTGAAGGCCTGAAACCTCAGATGTTTTACACCGTACAGTGTTTAGTTTGACTTTGTCCCAGCCGTGTGAGACCTTTCCTCTCATCAGCTGCCAGCTGTGGTGAGATAAAAGGCAGATACAAGGTTTCTGTGTGAAGATGATGTGTAGTTGTGACATTCAGCCGCCTCCTCACGAGCCCATTTCATGAAATAATGATGCCGCTATTGGTCCTGGGTGGTTCAGATCTGGGTGGCCTGGTCTCTCTCTCTCTCTCTCTCTCTCTCTCTCTGTGTGTGTGCGTATGTGTATGTGTGTGTGTTTCCAGTCAGTCCCAGTCTCTCTTCTGGGAATGAACGTGTTGTAACCCACAGCAGCTTAACTCTCTCTTTCTCTCTGTCTCTGACACACAAACACACTCACAGTCCAAACTGCTCTGTAAACCATGAATGAACCTCTGTGTTTGCACCTTTACACACTCTGCATGAATGAGCCAAATGTTTGGAAATGAAATACCAGGTGTGAAGCAGCCGTGAAATCAGCAGCGCCGATCTGACCACAGCGCCGAGGCTGAGCGGTCAGAGAGATGACCAGCAGCGACTGTTTCCTCATCTCAAATATTTAGTTTAAAAATTATATCATTTCTCATTTCAAATATTTAAATGTTAATCAACATTTTTCATTCAATATGATCACACTTTTAATATAATTTTAAATCATTTCTTCTTCTGTCTGCTCTTGAATATGTTTTCCTTAAATATGTTCTATTTAACTTTGAATGGACAGTCTAATAATATGAAGAAAACCTGTCCACTTCTGTAACGAGTGAGTGTGGAGGGAGTGTTATGTTGCAGTTTATCCCAAAAGCCACAAGGCGGTGCCCTCTCACTATAAAAAGATTCATACTTTAGCAGGACTGTGAACCGGTCAGCTCACTGACTCAGCTCCTCAAGAACTTTTGATGCACATAATGTTGTAATTCATTTTAAACTGGTGACCAACTAGAAGTAAAGAAGAAGAGGTGACGTGTTGACCATCATTTTTTTTATTATTATTATTTTTCTTTATTATTATTTCTATTATTATTATTAATAATAATTTTTATTTTTTTGTTATTATTTTTAATTTAAAATATATATATTTATAAAGCCAGAAGCCGGTGCTTTTTCTTAAGCCTTAATAGTGTGTCTTCATTATTACTGAAGGAAGACAAAAGGTTCATTTGTGTTTTTCCTTCCTGTCTTCAGTTCAGATTAAGACGTGAGAAATAAGTGGAAAAGCTCAGTGATGAGTCTGACTTATGAGACGGTGGAAGAGTCGTGTCTTCTGTAGCAGGATTTTGACAAGACTTAGATAAACAAACGTCTAATGTCAGGAGTTGAGAAGTAAAAATGTTTTGCATGTTTACAGTCAGAGGAATAAAATCATCATCACAATCATCATCATCATCAGGTGCCGCTGTAAACAAACTGTGTGCTCTCAGTCTCTGTGTGATAAATGTAAATGAGTTCTTAGCTTGTTTTGAATGGGAGAGTCATATCGTAGCATTAGCGTGTTTTTCTACACTTCACATGTAAATTCTGCCTCCACAGTTAAACTGTCTGCGTTACAGAACTGGTTCAAACACGTCACACTGGTTTGAGTTACTTTGAATAAATATTGAAATTACTGGGTAAACAGTTCTGGCTCCACATGTTCGTGACCTTGGACTGTTGATTTTCTATTTGTTCAGTCAATTATGTTTATTTATTAAAGTAACCATCATATTTTTTACGCTTAATTTGTAAATACTAAATGCTGATTATTGACTCTATGGGAAACTGCTGGATGCTTCAGTAAAAGTACCAGTACATTAATGTAAAAGTACTTTATTACAAGTAAAAGACATGGATTCAAACACTGTGTGACATAATTAACTGTTAACACTGATATCTCAGTGTGTAAGTCACATTTTACAGTTGTATCTGGTTGAGGTGGAGCTCCTGTAGTTTTAACTACTTTAAACTGTGTATAGTTCATGTCTTGGGAGGTGCCACAAGCCACAGAGTTTAGAAACCGCTGGTTTAATATTTATAAATCTGTCAAATAAATGTAGTGGAATAAGTTTAACATTTCTGTTATCTTAATTACAGTATCGTAAGTTTACCATATACATTTGTTTTGGGGGTTTTTTTGTATTTCTTTTTGCAGTTTTACTATATCATTTGAGTATATTATATAATTAATTAATATTACTTCGTTGAATTTATTATACCATGTCATTATCGGTTGCAATTTATTATTTCATAATGTAATTTGTAGGTGTAACATTTAAATTGTTTATAATTATATACTTTTGGTTCCTACCTGCCATTGTTGCAGGGGGACAGGTGTGAATGTGACAGTCCATTGGATGTACATGTCCTGCTAGGAGAGCAGAATGAGGTTGAGTCGACTGTCCTGCTGTGTCAGTGATTATAGAAGCCAGGTAAAGAAAATTGTAGCCACAGCCCAGAGAGACTGGAGAACGCTACCGGCCAAGAAATAAGAGTTACATTTCCCTCTGAAATGTGGAGTGGACGCATAAAGTAACATAAATGAGTAGTTAGTTAGTTACTTTCCAGAATTTCAAAGATCAATCTGGGAGCAGGTGATTTGGTCCAAGTGTTAAGTTACAGAATTATGTGCAATACAAAAATCCTGCTTCTCTAAATGCTATCTGCGCGGTTCATTGGTCCATGAACCCTAAGAACGGGGATTTCCCCTGCAGACTGTCAGGATGGATAGATTGGGTGTGACCCCCCCCCCCCTTCGTGTGCCATGACAGCACATTGCTACACGCCTAAAATGTGAAACACAAGAGCCACCACGACACCACATCTGCTCCTGACGCTCGACTGTCTCCGTGAGGTTCCATAATCCAGACACCTCCAGACACAACGTCCTCTGGTAACCGCGGTGATACAGACAGTTACTCTGTAGCTATAGAAACCAAACTGTATGCCCTGGGTGTGTGGTAGGTGGCCGGCTGCTTGCGGTCGGGCTGAACGACTGGTTGGCTGGCGCATTGTCAAGCTAGCTGATCACCACAGCCCTGGTGTGATGTCTGTTGCCATCACAGTCTTTGGCATCAGCCAAGAAGAGCAGGACTCCTGAATGTTGTTGAGCCTATAGGCTGCCCCCCCCTACACACACACACACACACACACACACACCAACCCAGCCAACCCCACCGACCCAGCCAAACCTACACAAACACACTGCCAGCCAATCTCAACCCATCTCAGACAAACTCAGTCTCAATCCAAAACCATCCAAGCGTAAGTGTGTGCAGCCAAGCCCACCACAGTCCACCCAGCCCTAACCCAACATGTGATACTTTATACTCCAGACATCATTTAGCCAGAGCGACTTATAACTGCAAACAGTGGAAGAAATCATCATAATTGTAGGTGGCAGGATCGTCTTGTGGGCAGAGGGAGCGTCTCACAGCTTAAAGGTCACAGACTTGATCATATCGACAACCAATTTGTCTGTCAGTCGACTGTCAAAGTGTTTTAGCACGACTGAAAAACCACAAACCACTCAGTCTTAGTTACTGTGGAGTGGAGTGGCAGCTACGAGCCAAAACCATAAATCACAAATTATTTCCATGTACAAAAGACAATCACTCAAATACAAATAAGAAGAAAATGATAGAGAGGTTTCGTCTTTGAGCTGAGGGAAAAACCTTCTCTGTGATGCAATTTTTCAGTCTTTATTTCAGGTTATTGGTGGAACAGGAACCAGTAAAAGAACAAAATGATACTTTATCATAAAAAAAAATCTCTTCAAAACTGTTTTTACTCAACTACAGAGGAAGCTGATTAAAGAGCCGAGTCAGAGTCACCTTCATCTCTCAGCACAGTCTCTATAATCTGTCTCACAGGTACAGACGAGTGTCGACATACAACAGGGCCTCACATGCGTGTGCAGTGCAAGACAGTAGACTACACATGTCAGACTAAATATATACATTATATTCAAACAATAAAGACAGGGAAGATGGGGGGGGGCGGCTGCTGAATCTCAGATCTGTTTTCCTGTCGGCGAGACACGTAGAAAAAGGAAACGGGACGGAGTGACGAAGAACAGGATCAGAGGGGAGAAGGAGAAGATATAGAAAAGGAAGTGAAGGAGGAGAAAGACAGTGGGACAGTGAGCGTCAGTTTACAGAAAAACAAGGAACCATCCCTGAATAAAAAAGGTTAAAAAGCTCTAATAGAGATGAGAATCACAGCAGGAAAAAAGCTCCACACTCCTGCAGCTTTGCATCCAAGCCACAGACGTTTGGATCAACACTGAACCAGATCTGAGCACCTGGTTAGTGTTTTCATTGGCCTGTCACTGTGTCGACTTCTACATACTTCTCTGTCTCTGCTGTCAACAGACAGTAAAGTTGTATGAATGAAGCTCTGTGAGATTCTCAGAGGCAAAGAGCCTGTTAGCATCACTGCTATCACTGCTAAATTAAATTTTACATTTGATTCGGTTTGCTGAGTCTGATTTACAGTCAGTGCTGGAGTAGATGAAGCAGCCTGACTGGTGACTGTTGAGGAAGCATTTAGCCTGGAATCATTTTAATACTGTCACAAATCTGCTACTTGGGATTTTGCGAAGTGCATACGATGTGTGTGTAATTTTTTATTTATTCAACAGCTGCATTTAACTTGATTCTTGATTTATTACTGTAAATCAAATTTTATATCCTCTCAATACTTCCATATTTTTATGCCTCCACACCGGCGACAGTCAGAACTAGAGGCATATTGTTTTCAGGTTGTTAGACTCTGGCACAAACATTCACTAGGACTCAAGGATGAACTGATTAGATTTTGGGGGTCAAATGTCAAGGTCACAGTGACCTCACATAACGCAGTTCTGGCCTTGTGAATGCAATATCTCAGTAACGCCTTGAGGGAATTTCTTCAAATTTGGCACTCAAGGATGAACTGATTAGATTTCGGGGCAGAAATAATGACACATTTTCACACAAATGGTTCATATTTTATTTGACTGGATAAACAGGGATGTAATCTGAAACTAGTCTGAGTGGAGGAGGCAGACAACCACCAGGAGGTGATTCTAGTTCATTTATGTGTGCACTGATTACTCACTGTGTACCCATCAACTGTCTGCCATAGTCTTATTAGTTTGTTAGCGCCTGTAAAGCTTTGTTAGTTAAGTTAGTGTTTGATTGACTGGTTGACATGACACGGGTATTCATCAGCTCCAGCTCCAATCAGCATTGATGTAAATACAACATCCGGGTGAACCCGCTAATTTTTGCCCCTTTCCCTGTTGTAATGTCTTTCAGAGCACAGACCCTTCAACACACCTGTTACCTGTCCACGGTGCTGTTACACCAGAAGCACGGCAGCTACACCTTCCTCTGAGAGTGAAAGTCCTAAAAACATACAATCCCTGAGTGAAGCGTCTCACACTGACAGACGTGAGCAGTCTTCAGGGCGGCTAGCAGCTCACTCTTCCTCCACTGCATTTGTGTGTGTGTGTGTGTGCATGTGTGTGTGTGTGTGTGTGTGTGTGTGTGTGTGTGTGTGTGTGTGTGTGTGTGTGTGTGTGTGTGTGTGTGTGTGTAGCTGTATGTTGCAGGTGATGACATCACTCCTTGCAGTTGTGTGTGTCCTCAGTCTTAACAGAAAGACAAACTTGACTGGCAGTGGAAAATGGGTCAATCGGCCTTTATTTGCATTTAAAAAGGGTAGAGGTCTAGCTAGTAACTTAAGACCCAAATACAGGACAACATTCAGTACTGGTAATAAAAAGAGAGTATTTTGGACTTGAATTAAACCAGTGGACAGAAAGATGACCCCAGTGCGATGATAAGTTCGGCTATGTCCAACTTCACTTCTTAAGACCATGTCCAACAGGTTAATGTGTGTTATCTTGTTTTAGAGTTTATTGAATTTAGCTTTAAACATTCAAGTTGCAGTAACTGATTTTGTGGGCAGCAAACAAGTTAACAAGCTGGTTGCTAACTGTGTCTGTCTGCTGTTTGCTGCTGGTCAGGGAGTGTAGAGTGGATTCATTAGGGTTGGTGAGGAGACACAATCCTGGATGTTTTTCTCAGGAGTTGGTAGAGAACAAAATGAGCAAAAACTCAAACAGTGAACATTGGACTTAAACAAACAACACAAACATTTTACTTTATAATGTCATGCTACTGGTGTGTGTCTTTGTGTCTGAGCTCTTCTGCCCTCTAGTGGTTAAAAATTGATCAGTGCAGCTTTAAAGAAGGAATGTGGCTCCTGACATGGTGTTAACGGTCTAGTTGGTTTTATTTATACACATTACGAAGCTCAACAAGTTTAAACATGTTCCCAAGGGACTGCAGAAAGTCATTCTGGGAAATGTAGGACATCTTTCTTTAACATAGAGGCTGAGTGTTTCTATATTGATGGAGTTGACGGAGCAGTCTGGGTATTCGGGGAGTGTAATATGGGAGGAAGCGGTGCGTGGTGCCAATTGGAAAAGGAAGAAGGAGTTCCTCCAGAGACAGACAGAGGAGACTGTTAACACACACACAGTGAGCTCTATATAGACTGACACCGTTCCACACATACCTTACGCTCTCTCTCTCTCTCTCTCTCTGACTGACTGCAGGCTGATCCACCTCCTAACCCCCACCCCCAACACCACCACCGACACCCTTCAACTCTCTCTCTTTGCTTCCTCACACTCCTCCTCTTTCACCATCTTCTCCTTCTCCCCCTCTTTCCATCTTGCCAACTCACACTTCTTTCCTTCACTCACTTATCCCTCTTGTCTTCGTGCACTCTGCCTCTCGGGTTTCCCTTACTCATGTTCTTCTTCCTCCTCTCTCTCTCTCTCTCTCTCTCCATTACAGACTTGGCACAAGGCCGCAAATAGGTCAAATATAACTCTCGCATTCCTCTCTGCAGTCACTCTTCCTCTCCAAGGACTGAATGCAGCCTCACACTATCTCTCTCCACATTAAAGGATTTACTGAATGTGATTCCACCCTCTCTCTGACTTGCTCCTAATTAAATGCTCACTTTTTTTTCAACTTCCCACCACTTGGCTGCTTGGTGAGTGTGTGATTCTCCCATGCAATTCATTATACAGAGCAATAGTCTGCAGTGGTTCATTAATGATAAAACTATTGATCGAGCACAAAACAAATTCAAGTGGTAATCACTCTGAGTTAGGATTAGAGTGTGTGGGACAGATTCATATAAAATGAGCTCTTAGTGCTCATTCCTGATTTTAAGTGCGTTCTTTCTTAAAGGGCCGGTTCACCCAAATTAGATCAAAACATATTTTCTGTCAGACACATCCCATACAGAAGTGTAATATATGACATATATGTAAGCTATAAGATGATATATTATTATCACATTTATACATCCAGGATATATGAGGGCATAAGTTTATTACATATATGAAATACCCATAGTAAAAATTGTATATGTACAGTACATATAGTATTTTATATTTATATTGTATAACATGTTGCAGCCATATATGTCAATGATATATATTTAATTTATATGCACAAATTTATTAAACACACCATATATAAGGATTCTATATGTTCATATATGTTTTCTAAACATGTTTCTTTTCATTCTGTGAATCTGGTCTCAGACTTTTGGACCCTACTGTTTATAATATCAACATATATTGACAGTAATTTGGGATGGATAAATAAAGTATCTATCTATCGACCGATCGATCGATCGATCTATCTATCTATCTATCTATCTATCTATCTATCTATCTATCTATCTATCTATCTATCTATCTATCTATCTATCTATCTATCTATCTATCCATCTATCTATCTATCTATCTATCTTGTGTCTCTAACTGAGAGCTCAACGCACTGCAACTTAAGAAAAAACAAGCAAATGGACAAAACAAACAACTTCAGTTTGACAGCACGTATACAGCAAATACTCACAACACAACATAAGTGTTTCCAGGGGACACACACTCACTCTGACCGTATGCAGATTGAGTTTGAAAGGGGGCTGTCCTCCCTGAAATTCAAATGAGCCTAAATTGTCCCCTGTTACCTCCCGTAGCCTAATAACAAGCCAATGGAAATAGCTCTGCCACCCTTCTTCTTTCCTCTGTACGTTTGTTTTCCTATTCAGCAACCCCGCACTCTCCTCCCCCTCAACCTTCCCCTTTTTAGCCCTCTCTCTCTCTCTCTCTTTTTTTTCTTTCTCAGTTCTCTCTTTCCTCCTCCTCCCCTATTTCTTCCATGGCCTCATCCTCCCTTCTTTCCTCTGTTTCTGTCCTCTTCTCCTCCTCGGCATAGGAGCGCGTTAATCCCATTACACACGTGTGAATACCAGCTGGAGGAGAGAGAGGGAGTGAGGGACAAACAGAAAATAGAGGGACGGGGGTGGGGGGGTGCAGAGAGTGTTTGTGTCCAAGTGCGAGTGACTGCATACTACACGACTGTGTGTGCCTGATGCAAAATCCACTACTGTAAGTAGTGAGGATTACGGTAACATAATGTACAGAATTATAATGAGGTGTAATGTAGGAGTTTTTCCGTTTGCAGCTCTAGTGATGAAGAGGAGGACTGATCCTACAGGCCTGAGAGAAACTAGTATATTTTGTAAGGTATAAAATCCTATAATAAACTTTTTTCTTTAAATTTTGATTCAAAGGTAATTTACTTACAGAAGTTTATATTTAGAAAAGTAACCAGACACCTCTTGCAGAACCTGCAGAACTTTATATAGGAATTCTACTGGAGACCCAAAGTTTCTTAAAAAAAAAAGGTGTTTTTAAAAGGAGGATTTCTATTTGCTGGATGTGTTGCCATAAAAAAGCGAGTCTTGGTTCAACAAAATTATTGTAACTTGAGGTGTCTGTCTGTCGGAGTTTGAATAGGTTATTTTCTGTGATTCTCTGATGATTTTATAAACCTTAAGGCTGCTTAATGGGAAATAAAAGGGGGGGAACTCTGTGTTTAATACAGTGCAGTTTAAATGTGTTTACTCAGAGAACATCAGTGTACCTTTTTTCCACATTGTCTATATGTTCTGTGTGTTTTATACCTGATTCAAGTGTGGAAACCAAGTGCTCCTTTTCTCCTCTCTGCATTTTTCATCTCACTACTCTCCTGTATAAACTTTTAAAATAGCTGAATCAAAAACAAAAAATCAGTTAGTTACTCACCATGGCCACAAGGAAAAAAATGTTATAAACAGAGGTAAATATAAAACAGCCTTTTGAAATACATAACAGTCTGCATTCAAGTGTAAAGGTACAGAAGAATTATTAGTATAATGTACATCACAACACAGGGTCAGTGTTGTGTAAGATCCTTGGTCCCTGCAGCCTTTTCTACAAAAAGTCTCATATTCCTTTGTCACTACATAAGTTTCTTATAGGTGGAATAATCCAATCTTTTACAGTGGAATATTTATAATTATATGTTGTTATATATCTATATATTGTGTCCTGAGGATGTTTGATTGATGTGCAAATCTAATTTAAATAAAATATCAAAGGAAAAGTTCTTATAGTTCAGAAAAAATCTAAATCATGTTTTCTATGTAAAATATGAATCCGCAAACTACTAACTGACTATTTCCTTTTGAAATGTAGTGAAAAAATATAAAGTAGGATAAAATGAAAAGTACAAGCACTTTAATGTTGTACTTGAGTAAATATATTTAGTTACTTTCCACCACTGGGTTTTAATGAGGATAAAGAAACTAAAATTGCATAAGTGAGAGTCACACATTATTTTAACTCAACTTGAACTTAGTTTTTTTCTCTGTGTCTGCCACTGTTCCTGCCCAGCATGTCGAGCGACTGAAATGTTTAAAACTTTATTTTCCATGTTGTAACTGTGTGTTTTGGTTCTGACACTTTCCCGGTCCCCTCTGTGATCCAGGGCCGGTTGCTGGGATGTCGGGGAGCTGATGGGGACGCGAGCTAGACAGTACAGACAGGCCCAATGTGGCTCCTGAAGAGTTCAAGCGCCAAGAAAATAAACAAGCCTTTTGATCACAAAGGGCCCATTCACTCTCTCTCACTCTCTGCCTCACTCTCTTTCTTTCTTTCCCTCCCTCTCTCCCCCTCCCCCTCTACTTATCCTTGGTAGTCCTCCTCAGCTCCCCTCTCCTGACCTCTATTTTTTCATCCTTTTTCCTCATTTCAAAACGTCTCCATGTGTTTCAACCTTCCTCTTTTTTTCTATCCTATCTACACATTCAACACTGCGCTCCTGCCTCGACTGGAAGACAAGAGCAGCAGACAGACAGATCGCTGCGGAGAGACAGACAGACATCATCTGACCAGCCAGGGGGCAGACAGACAGACAGACAGAAACACAGACAAGGGCCTCCTTATTCCACAAACATACGGTCATGGTGCAGCGCAGAGGAACACGACATGGAAAATGTCTTCATCACTCCATCTTCAGTGCAAAACATGAACATGGACGCCGGCAAACTTTCCCCTGCAGCCACTCAAACACTTTCCTTCTGCTGTCACGAGCTCACGAGCCGCCTCGTTTAGACTCCGCTACTGAATGTGTGAGTGTTTTCTTATGCATACAGATGGGCTGGTGTGAAAAGGCCTCTCCCATTACAGTTTTGTTGTCCACAGTGAAGTGCTGCTCACTCTTGGGTGTGGCGCCGTTACCATTTGCCCCCCTCAGGCCTGTTTTCCATTTTCAAAACACACCAGATTTCCGAGATAGAAAACACTTCCCTCTAAAAACACAAATAAAGACATGAACACAGCTCTTCCTGAAGCTTCACTGACAGCACGAAACCTAAAACAAAATACTCTATTTTCACTTCAAGTTAAAGTATCACAGTATTTGAATTTCATTTTTTATTCACTTATAAAGGAACATTTCAATATTTTTTTTTCTACATACTAAAAATCAGTAGGTTCAAAATTAACCCAGTTTGGTTCAACTCAGGAATGCGGGTTATTTTGAGTTATAGTTTGTGTTATTTATTATACAACTGTTGGGGTTTTATCCAAACTAAAATTATGGTTGTGAACTTTTAAAACTATTTGTTACCAATTTTCTTTGAGTGCCATACTGCCAACTGTGCCACACAGTTTTGTAACAAACAGTGTATTTGGGCAGTTCTAATGTAAAATTTTAGCTTTTGTCTAAAAGTGGGTAAAACAAATCTTAGTTTGAGTAAATAACCCACCAGGAATATCTAAAAAGAAAACACAAAAACAGTGAAATCGAACTCCTTCATTCCCTCTGATCATAAACCGTCCTCATTCATTAACCCTGTGATTCTTTTATTTCTTCATCATTTACCAATCACTGCTGATTGATTGCTGCTGTTTACTGATTAGGGTCATTACCACCTCAGTAATGAACTGAGAGTGACTCTGGTGATCAATTAGTCCCAATCACCCCACCAATTCACACGTATGGAGCCATCAGCGCTCCTGCTGAGCTTTTGTCACCGTTGCTTTCACATGCAGCCGAGCCGGGGTCTGCATCCCCCAACCATCGCCACTGCAGACACACACTCTGCATCCTTCCTGCTCCATCAACAAACCTCTATTTCCACCACAGCTTTTCAACAGACTCGAGCAAAGTGCTGATGCAGCTCTGCTTTAAGTTGTTGTGTTGTGAGTGTGTGACTCAAAACTGAGAAATTCTTTTCAAGATATTATCTAACTTAAGTCCTGTACTTATAATGCTGCCAAAATCATTACTTAGAAACAGAAGCTTTGTAATTGCAGTGACACTTTCCCAAAAATCTGTTTTGTTGTTGTGGCTTTGAATTGAAATGTTCTGCAGGTCAAACCAAATATTATTATAGAACATCTCTTTTGGACAATAAGTATTTCAGTTAATGTAAGTGAGTGAGAAAACTTATATAAGCAACAAAAACAAACATATTTGCTTATGACATTTTCTGTCCAGACATGTTTTCCCTTTCTTACCCCGTCCTTTGGTATGAAGCATGACCACATTAGCATTATAATGATCAGTTTGAAGCTGTTTAAAGGGGGTAAAATAATTATAATTATCCATAGTGCCTATATGAATGTTAATGACTCTCTCAAGTTTAGTAATTTTACAGAGAATCAGACCAGTTTTTAATTGATGAACTAACATAATCTCCATTTATGAAAAATACTTTGGCTATTGGCACCTGCAAAAACTACATTGAGCTATTTGCATTTGTTAATTAGAAAGATCCAAGTTTATACAAAATAACAGATTTTCTAATATTAATAAAAATAAATGCAATTGTGAAAGAACTGTCCAAAGATAGTGGTGTGACATTTTGAACTGTGTTAGCATTAGCTGTATCAGCTTAAGTGAAGGCCTCTTATGATTGAGCACTTTATTCCATTAAATACATTGTGTGAAGAGCCAGCATCAACACGGTGGTCAAATGTAATTTTTAAGAGACAAAAGTGCATAAAGTATAAATCTGGTTGTGGTTCTCTGGTCACAGCACATTAGAGAACACAAAAACGCTTTCATTTGATTAAGAAGTGCAATTCTATAAAAGCAGCTTTGGTGGAAAGATGTATTTTGATTCATACGTTTCTTTCTTTACAGCGGTATCTCCCCACCTACGGGTACATGTATCTGAAGACTGAATTTGCATTATATTATAATTCACTAAAACAATTTCCAGTAAGCTGGTTGATTTCGTGTAAATCAAATCTCTGTGAATGTTTAATTGTTCCACCCAGTGTGCGTCAGACATCGAAATGTTTGAGATGTTCGGGTGGATGTAGGATTCTCTGTCCAAACTGAGAGTTTAAATGTAGTTTTTTTCTTTCTAATTTCCACAGGTCGTAGTGCTGAGCGGGCCAGACACAGCAGGGCCATTCTCACCTCACTTCCTCAAGGTGTTCGTCCTGACCTGTCCTCAGGTGGAGCCAGAGGTCAGTAGCACAGCAGAGACAGAAAATACAACAACCTCGCAAATGAACGCATGCTGGAGCTGAAACAATTTGTCAACAGAGGTTTTTCACTGCAGAGACTTTGACTCGTCGTAGCAGGAAAAGCTCAGGTATTACTGACATTAACAGTGGCTCTATTTTGATCACGTATCCCACTGTGACAGTGAGACAACACGAGGACTCTGAAACTGAAGGAGCTAAATTGAGCAGCCATTATTAACATTAATATTTACACCTGAACTTTTCCTGCTGCCATATGACAAAATGTCAAAGTTGATTTTCTTTTCTGTTTTTTTTATCAAAAATGCCAAAAATTCTAATTCTCAAATGTGAAAAGTTGCATTTTTCTGGACTTTTATATGATCATTTATATTTATATTATTATGCTCTTATATTCAAACAATTAAAGGAACAGTTTGGCATTTTGGGAAACACATTTACAAGCTTTCTTGCCAAGACTGAGATGAGAACATTGATGCCACTCACATACTGTATTTGTTTGTTCAAAATTAAGATAGAGCCAGCAGCTGGTTAGCTTATCTTAGCAAAAAGACTGGAAACAAGTGAAAATGACTAGCCTGGCTGTGTCCAAAGGTCGAATATAATCTGTACCACCACAAGCACAGGATGTAATATGAATATTAATATTTCCCAAACTGTAGAAATACCTTTTAATCTAAGCAGATGAATCAGTCATGAAAACAACTGTTAGCTGCAGCTCCTCACACATGACTGTAGAGTGTTTTGGTGAAGGTGTAATGAAGAGGAGAAGGAGGACAAGACCTCAGGTAAAGACCGGAGGACAGTGGGTGGGCGAAGAGTAAGAAAAAACTTTAAGAAGGAGAGGAAGTGGAGAGCTCTTAGAGGAGAGGAGGAGGCATGAAGGAGGTGGGGTGTAGGCGAACAGATAGTGGGAGATGAAGTTACAGTAGTGAGGAGGATGAAGGGCAGAGCAGAGGAGTGGAAGAGGAGTAGGAGTGTAATATAAACAGGTAAAAGTACCAGGAAACTAGTGTAGAAATACTGTTTCACTGCTGTAGTTGGAGCTGGTTTTAACTACTTAATGTACGGTTACGTATGTTTAGTTTATTGGTTCCAAGGATTGCAAGATAGACCTGAGGGGTTGTGAGGTGATGATTTTTTTTTTTACCTTTTTCTATTTTTGTGAAAGATTCAGTGATTTAAATTAAACAAGATGAGAGGTTTAAAGGGGAAATGAATATAATATTAAAGCTGGAAGTAGCGTTGAGCTCAGGAGTGCTGGGCGGAGGCGACTTCCCATACACAAATGTAATATATGTACTTATATTCCATTTCAATATATGAAATATATGTTCATATTAAATAAAAACATAAATGTAAAAATTATATATGAAACCTAATAGAAAGTGCAACAATTCCATATATTGACGTATATATGAATGTTTATGTATGTATGCTTATATTGGAGACATATGTTATATAAATTTATATCCATCCCAAAGCCTGTCAGTATATGATGATATCATAAACAGTATGGTCCAAATGTCTGAGACAAGCTTCACGGAATGAAAAATTAATGAGAAATGAATAAGATAACATATATAAACATATAAAATCTTTATATGTATATTGTTTTAATAAACCTGCACATATAAATTAAATATATATCGTTAACATACAGTATATGGTTGCAACATGTTATACCATATAGAAATTAATCATATGTATTTTAATATATACAAATTGTACTATGGATATTTCATATAAGTTATAAACGTATATCTTCATCTATCCAGGATGTATATATATGATAACATATATCATCATATAGGTGACATATGTCATATATTACATTTCTGTATGGGTTGACACAGCCAACATGTATTATGTTTCTGTATATCTAGTGTGGACCACCATAAAAATTTCATGTAAATCAAATGGTGATCAGGGGTCACTTCCTGTTAAAGTACAAGTACCTCAAGTTGTCTAGTGTTTCAGTAAATGTACTTAGTTACTTTGTACCACTGAATATAAAGGGGCACATGAGGATGCAAAGGACAGAGGAGGAGGAGAGGGAGGAAGTGTGACAGCAGAGAGGCTGGAGGTGAAGCAGTTTTCAGTGATGACATGTTTTCTGTGGTATTGTTGAGTGTATGTGTGTGTGTGTGTGTGTGTGTGTGTTGTGTGTGTGTGTGTGTGTGTGTGTGTGACAGTGTGACAGTCGCATGAAATGCTTCACCCACTGACTGGCCTTCACTTCCCACACGCTGCCTGCCACTCAAAGTAAATGAGCAGAGCGGAGTGATGGATGGATGGACGGTTGGATGGAGAAATCAGTGGGATGATGATTGGGATGAAAGAAGGAGAAAGAAAAGGACCACTACCCACAATCCGCACACTTATTCTCTCCACTTCATTTCCGTCCATCCGCTCTTGAGCTCAGTCTGCTCCCTGCTCTCCAGTTCACGCTCTTGAGTAATTACTGCTCCTTTCTTTCAACTCCCTCTCTCTCTGCTGCCTCCTCAGAGCTGATGTAAGTGCTGAAGGGCCCTTCATTAGAGAGGAAGAAAGGAGTGTGGGAGAAAGAGTGTGTGTGTGTGTGTGTGTGTGTGTGTGTGTGTGTGTGTGTGTGTGTGTGTGGTGTGTGTGTGTATACTGAGCCCATAATGCTAATAAGCGCCTGATAGGCTACAGGCGATGTCCTCTTATAATTATAGTCTATGTAAATTTCAGTGTCTCACCCGGCCTCCATCTCCATCTATTCCTGCGGGACTAAACACCTGTTGATTGGCCTTTCCTTTCCGTCTCCGTGTATAAATGACGGATGGCGGCTCCCTGGCTGCCTCGCTGTCGCAGTTTACAGGTAAACACGGCGCCTCTCATCACCCGCGGCGGTAACGGGTCTCCACAGCAACGCCGTGACGCGCCAAACGGGAGCGAGCGGGGCGACAAACTGGAGGCAGCGGTGGCAGCTCCGGGCAGCAGCAAGCGACGAGTCCTCGTCGAAGATCGTCTACTTAGAAGATGAGCCACTCGAATAAAAATAAAACAAAATAAAATAAAATGTAGACTTGATGAAATGTCTCATTTAAGAAACCACACAATTATCTTAATTTATTAAAAAATAATCTGCAGATTTATCGATAATGAATAATAATTGGTTGCATGTTTAGCTTGTAATTGCCACTATGAGGCTAATTTAAGAAAAGTAGCCTCATAGTGGCATTGTTTTTTTCATGTGGTAGCTTGAATGCTTTGTTACTGGAAATGTCACCCAGTGTGGCATGGCTTGTAAATTAATAATAATCTAAGTATATATATATATATATATATATATATATATACTACCAGGAAAATAAGCTGAAGGCCTACAAACAAAACAAAAATCACTGATTTTAAATTGCTTCTGATATGGGTATACTTCACTCCAATGTTTCTGAATAGATTTTACAGGGAAAAAAACTAACCCTAACAGTGGGGGCCACTGACCTAAAATGAGCTGCTTGCACCCCTAAAAAACACTGTTTCCCGAACTTTCAACATGGACCCAAATTTGCTATATATGTTAGGAATTTGTAACAGGTAATTACTAAGATCTCACCACCAGATTTCGACTCAGGGATCCTGTTCAAGATAAGGCATCAGGAGAGGCATAGGCATTGCAGCTTTAATGTTTTTAACCTCATTTTATTTTGTTGATTTTTTTTTTTTTTTAACAGTGCACCTTTGTACACTCCCTGATTTAGTTTTAGTGTCCACAAGTCCTAAAATGCCCTTCCAGCTCACTGCTGGAGTGGAATGAAAAGTAATCTCCCGAAAACATAGACGATCTTTGGCAACAAGTGGGCGTTCAGTTCCTCCCTCCCTCCCTCCCTCCCTCCCTCCGTAGGTCAGCGTGGGCGGCCCCGTGTGGCAGGAGGAGAGCGAAACACGACACCCCGACAGAGGAAGGGGGGGTTGAGAGAACACGAAGTGAGTGAGTGGAAAAAGAAAAAGTCTGAGCCGGAGAAAGAAGAGGGGCAGAGAAAGAAGAGAGTTGGCTTTGGTACTTTTGTTCCTTTCAGAAGCGCCGCTGTTTGACTGTCGGTGAGGATGATGATGATGATGGTAGTGTGGAGGAGGAATCGACCATGCGACATCGTTGCAACAAACGGGATGAAAATTTAGACTCGTCGCATTCCGTTGCTCCAGCACCGACCAACGGCGGCACGACTCCTCCAAACTTCGACCTGCGCCATTCAGACCAGGGCGACTGGATTTCTCCCCCCTGAGACTCGGGGCAACTTTTCGCATCAGAAGCCCCCGTGCTGAAAAACAAATACTCTGCCACAAAAGTTTTTTGAGTAAACGTCGATGAGTCGAGATAAAAAGCAGAACCTCATGCGAAGTTAGCGGAGATTTTTTTTACTCAACTTCAGAGCCGAGCTTGTAATCGGGGCAGGTTCTTTCTAACGAGCCTCTTGTGAGAACAACACCGGAGGAAGGAGTGGGGTGTCACTGCTAACTTGGCTAAAGGCTAGCTAACTAACGTCTAAAGTTACCACCCGACAGGGAAAGTGACTGAAGCAGCACACCGACGACGGCAACCAAGATGAAAACCCCGGCAGACACGGGTGAGTTGACGGGCACACACATTAAATATACTTTTCTTTTTTCATGTTCCTCAAAAAGAAAACAACAGCGCCTGTAGCTTTGGCGGCTAGCTGGTTAGCACGCTAACAAACTCCAGGGAAAGTGTGACAAAATTATGGCGCTAGAGTGGATCCATCCGAGTCGCTTGTTGTTGTTTCAACAAACGCAGAGGGTCCGTACTGCTCAGCACCACTTTGTTTTCAACTGCAATAAATCAAGGGAAGTTGAACTACTGTTTTATAAACTTAATTCCATTTACATTTAACTTTAAACGTAAATCGCTCAGCTTCTGTGCTGAGCGATTTATAGTCAACGAGGGCAACTGTAGAGTTAGCTTTAATTTCCCGGATCAGTGGTAAGGAGTCAGGGTCAGGGCCAGAGTGCACTGACCCTGAGTGCAGTAGCTTTGTGTTTGAGATTTAATTAATGCCTCATTATAAAACGACCTCAGTTTAGTGGGGAAAAAGAGGAAGAAGTGAATGAAACTATACGATCTTTGATAGCAATGCACCCGCACTAGTCCTGTGGCCCCTAATCAGAAGAAGAAAAACGAGGTGTGTGAGTTAGAAGAGATAACTATAAGGAATTTACATTATCTTGCAGGAAATGCACAGAAGAATGGTTCTCTAAGAGAAAATGTGTGAAACTAGTAAAGTTGATAAGAGAAGAGAAGATTACAAGTCTGTGAAGGATGTAGCACAGAGCAGATACAGTTGAATATATAGCTTATCTAGCTGCTGACATATTATGACAGAAAAAGCAACAGGATTTGGTGTCTTTTTTTTTTGCATTTTGATTATTCTTAGTGGGAGGTCTCAGCCAACACACTTTTCCATTTATCACAACAAAACAGTCTGCAGTGAATGGTGGAAAGTGACTGCATGATTGGATCCTGAACTTGACTGCTATTGCATTTGATCAGTTTGGTGATATAGTGGTGGGTGGCTGAGGTAGTTAAACTTTCCTGGATAACAGGCTCATTTCATTGTTGGTGTGAGAAACATGTTATGCCCCTTTTATTCATACATTTGCATTTGTGAGTAAATGTGTTTGATTCTTGGAATGTTTTACCAAAGCTAATCTACTCTATGAATTTAAATAGATTTCAGCTCAGAAATCTCAGATTCTGCTTTTTCAAATTCCACACATTTTTCAGAAACTTTTAAATTATTATGATTTTCCTTCCATAGGTTATTATTTCTACTCCATTGTGCATTTAGGTGCTTTGAAACTCAGTTAAGTCAGGAGTGTTGTGTGGTAATCTTGGGCAGGCAAAGATCCAGTTCCCATAATGGATGTTTAAGAGGGGAATGCCACACCACAACACAACGTCATAATTAGAAATATGACTTCTAGATTTCTCTGCTGCCTCAAATAACCTTTCATATCCCCCAAAAATTGTGAGAAAACTTAAAATACAAGCCACTTTTTACACAGTTGGATTTTTTTGTCAAAGGCTCTGTCGCCACATTGATGTGCAAATACAGCATCTAATACTTTGTGGAAATAAAATGCTGAAAAAAAGTTTTTGCTGGTGTATTATTTTTATTTTCAATGTGCTTATGTGTAGCATAGGCCCAAAGTACTTGAGAGCTGAGCAGTACTGAGCTATGACCCATGAAGCATCCTTTTTTGATCTTGACCACAGAGCTTATCATGCAGAAAATACTTTGCAGGCAATTATATATACTTGATTTACAGACTGAAAATAGTTTTATCTGTCATACACGGTTAAAAAAATTCTTGAGAAAATCAGATTAGCCAGGTTTTGCTGCTCTTCTTTTTTGTTTTAAAAGTAGACCACCTTGTTTTACCATATGCCACACAGCTTATATATAAATAATCTTCTGCTGTTAGGTCTACATTCATCTTAAAGGAGTTCACGTTGTTTGTTGGTAGGTCTAAAATGAAAGCTAACTTGGTTAGTTCCCATTTTTCAGCATTTATTGTGTGATTCATACTAACTTCCCATAGCTTCTAGGGATTAAAATTAGACTTTTTTTTCACTGGTGAGTCATAACTCTAAATGAGGCTGTGTAGCTTGCAAAGTGACATCAGTATGATGTAGTTTTCTGTCAGGAGAGCCGTGTTGATATTAAAGGATCTCATTGAGTAACCCATGAACTGTATCCACATTACTTTATGCACACAGCTACACAGGCCCTTTGTGTGTATTTCCTGTAGTGTTAGAGCCTGGTGACTACTTAAAATATATATACTATATATATGGGTCAACCTCCACTCTCTTCCTATCAGGAAGTCAGCAGTCTGGCCCCACCAGCTTCAATTTTCCACTTGTGTTACTCCTTGTATCAACAATGCACCACATGTAAAACGTCACAGCTGTAGACGGCCGGGGCCAGCGAACTAGCACGCTTTGTTGCACTCTGTATGTAAGCGTGTGTGTGTTATGGGTTGTGTGTGTGTGTGTGTGTGTGTGTGTGTGTGGAATGAAAGGAGCCATACATTAACAATTAGCTGGTGTTAAGTCTGGCGAGGGCTGAGCTGCTGTTTACGACTGAATGTATTTATGCGTTTGTGAGCACAAATGTGTGTGTTTGTGCACAAATGCAGGTGTATGTGTGTGCACCCATATGTCTGCCACAGTGCTGCTCTACCTGACATTGATGTGGTCACAATAAAGTGAGTGTTTGGCTTTTACCAGCGAGACCAAATTGCCCTCTAGGAAGACCCATTTGGTTGCAGGCAGTTGACTCAGCCTATTGTAATTACAGGAAGAGCAACTAGACGTCTTTATGTAGATTCAAATAGCTCTAATAACACTGGTTTGACCAACGCTAATGAACCAAGGGCTCGGGTTGTTAAAAAAATGACGCTGTTAGTTTCCTTTGGGAAGGACTTTGTTGTGTTACTGTCTCACCACTATACTGAATTATGCTGTTGGCACCAGCAGCAGAGACGGCACAATTACACAACAAGTCGAGGCCAAGTTGTTTGTCTCAGGGAAAGTTTGAGAAGAGGTGCTGGTGACTGACGATGTGGTTTTCGCAGTCGCCGTTTTTTAGGACACCCTGTGTCTGTGTGATTTATTGGAGATGTTGTAGTGTCATGTGCTTCTAGTTGGCTGCAATTTATGTCGTGTGTATGTCACTAAACATTAAAGAAAATAATTTGCTATATTAAGTTACTTGTGCTTTGTGGAGTTTTTTTTGTGACAAAGCTTTTGTTTTTTTAAAAGCAAGTGTATATCTTTATCTTTTTTAAAAGAGACGACTACAATCAGGTCTTGGGTCTTATTTTTGGCAGGACCAGTCAGGCTCAGTCGGGTCAGGCTGTAAACATGAGGGTAATTGCTGGGTTCAGGTCTCAGTTTCACCTTTCTAACACATACTAAATCATGACAGAATCCATTTGGGAGGAAAATGCCATAACCAAAAAAAAATCCCTTAATTCCAGTGTTCCTCACAGGATGTACCCTTTCCCTGGTTTCCCTCCCATTATGTGGTTACTATGACTGATCAGGTCAACGCAAAGGTTGACCTGATCACATTCCTGATTACTACTGAGCAAAGTCCGGGCAAGCAGACCCTGGAAAAACTGCAGCAGAGTGACGTCAGCATTTCTCTGGTGTGTTGTCAAGTGGCGGCCCAGGTCAGTGTTGCTATGATCATCTCTTGATGTTACGGCGAGCCTCTTTTCCTGGAAGTGTGTATGTACGGTGGCTTTGGTGACCCATGCGAAGCTAAGAGAATAGACAACAGGTTATGCGAGCTGGGACATGCAGGCCAAACAAACACCAGGGCCTCACGCACAGGAAAGCCTCACAATCAGCCGGTGAGATGAACGTTGATAGACATCTATGCCTGCACATTTATTCACTTTTTTTTTTAAATCTAGAGGATCCATTTTTAAAGGTGTAATTATATCAAATAAAAAGTTACAGTTCCACATTTAAAGTAGTGCTTTTCATCATTGTGTGATTGTAGATCTCTCTGAGGTGATGCTCTGGATATCTAATTTTGGAATTAAACTGTCACACGCTGATAATGTGTGAGATGAAATGTTTTATTTAGAGGCACTGGAAATCTTTTGAGCTTCACACTTTTAATTAATCAATTTGTTATTGTACATGACCAGTTTACTCCTCCTCTTACTAAACAGACATTTTATTTCTGTAGGCACCCATTGGGATTTGGTGATTTGAAGTGCCTTACCTCAGGGTGGTTGTTCTGTATCAGGCCAGATATTAAAAGTAGTAATGTTGCAATACAGTAGTTATTTTTGATCAATTGTGGTAATTGTCTTTTTTGCACATACTTTATATCTACATGCCTCATCCGTTCCTACTGCAATTAGTGATCTCCTACAGTCCCCAGGATGACTTTTAACAGCCTCCATACACCGTGCTTAAACTTGTAAAATTCAGCTGTGGGCTGTACATGCAGGTGGAAAAGCAATAACAACAAGAGCGCTTTTTTTCCGGTGGAGAATAAATGAGCGTTGCACCTGTTGCTCTAATTGGAATACATCCTGGGGCTGTACTGTATGTATCTTTTGAGGCTACTGACGGAGAAACAAATGTTCTCTCTGCCTCTTCAGTGATGAATTTCTGTTTGCAAGGTTGTTGAACATCTGTATAAAGCAAAGAAACTTGTGCTCTGGGATATTAGAGGTTGACACTAAAGCGTCGTTTACGGTGATATTTTTGATAGTTGAAATAGATTTTATTGTGGTACCACGTGTCTACATTTGGACAGTTATTCAGAGTAATAATAAAGAATATACTATCAAAAAGAAATGGCTGTTTTTCTGGCAGTTTTAAGCCACTTTTCTCATGTGAAATGTAACTTCTTCCTTTTTCCAAGTGTGGGAAATCTGGTGTGAGAACACTGTGAAGCCTAGGTGCTCCTGAGCAATATCTCGCCATGTAATTTTGCTTTGATGAATTAACTTTCCGAGCTCTCAAAATACAGACCCGCCTTAGACAAAGTGCAGCTTGCTTCTTTATCTATGCACTGTCATTTGTTAAGTACGGACAGTCCCGTTTTTTTTTTTTTACTCCAAAGAATGTGCTCATGAGTTTAATGTTCTTTGTCAGCCGGCCTGTTTGCTTAGTAGTATCTGTAAGTATTTATGACTGAGTGGATCTGCGTTGGCTCTGTGGCAGTTGACCTCCAGCAGGGCAGATGAAAGGACAGAGTAGGTCAAGTGAAACCAGCAACTCACTTCACCGAGCAGATAAGGAAGGCTTCTGCAGCAGGACACATCTTGCTAAAACACCTGACAGGATACTGTTCAGTAACACACTTATAAATCCCTTTTGCATAAAGTTACAGGTTATACAAAATCCAGATAGATTTTCTATTGTAAATATACAAAAAGTAAGCATTCTCAGTGGAGCTTCACAAGCCCTTGTTCATCAGAAAATCTAGACGGACAGTCTTTTCACATCAGTTGCCCTTGATTTGCGTTTGTAAGTTTTTGAATCCAACCAAGGCTGAGAGTACAGAAGGTGTAGAGGTAGGTCTGTGCTTTGTCTCTGGCTGTTTTGACTGGAGTCATTCTAACTGAAAGCAGTGTGGAGAGTTGTGTTGTGTGTTATGGCTAACATCTGTGGTTCGTGGAGAATGACACGGAGAGAGGTGGGGGTGGGGGAGCCCAGGTTGGTTTGGCGTCCTTTATGGCCAGAAAGATTGAGGTAGGGCTCTACCAACATGTGGGTCTGACTTCTACAGACTGTATAAAAAAAAGAATAAGGGTACAGACTAGGTGTGGTCCTGTATAATACTGCCCACACTGCCACTGCCAGGGCTAAAGTAGTTACAACCAAGCTGCTGTCAGACAGAAATATCTACCAAAGCCCATATGTTTTACGGAGTCTGTTTTAGCTAAGCGGAGTGGTTAGCCTGCCAGGTTATATCCTGCAGTAGGTGGCAACAACTAGGTTATAATGTCTTTTTTTTTCTTTTTTTTTTTTTATGAAATGGGAACTTTGACACACACTGAAGTCAACTGTGACATTCATTGGCAGAGCACGAGTGGAAAGTCTTTAGCTAGAAAAAAAAACCCGGCTAATTCAGAAACCATTTGTAAAACGATGCAAAATAAATTGGGTGCGTTTTGTCAAAAAGGGGCCACCTCAAGAGTCACTGAGGGAAAACCCCCCTCATGCCAACAGGTTACAGAGAGGAAAAAGAGTTTGGTTTTGTGGTTGTTTGGACAGGGTTGATCCAACCCAGACTTTTCCTGCCCGTACACTTGTTGGCCTTACACCTGCACTTTTACCCCCTCACTTGCTTGACTGAAAATATGAGATGTCCAGCTTTGTGAAATAATTCATAATCACATAAACACGAACTATAATACTCTTCAAAATATAAATTTCTACAAACAGCACTCGGTTGGATATGCTGCCAGCTAAACTTCCATAAAAAAGTCAAGGAGGGGATAGTCAAGCTAGGAGCACAATTGAAACCAAACAGTTTGAATATATAGCTTGTAAACCCAAATAGACATTCAGGACAAGCGTGTTGGTGTGTGTCTGTTCTGTGTGGTGTTTCAGTAGTAAGGACTCAGGGGCTGTAACATTGTGAATTTTATTTGACGGTGCCACACCGAGGCTACGTCCACACTAATGATGGGTACTCGAGTACTTGTTGACGTCATTATTCGAGTAGCGTTTCCCTACTCGCGCACCTGCACACATGTTGTTTTTGGCTCAGTTAGTTCGACTCAGGTAGCGTTATGTCCACCATGGCAGCTGTGACTAGGAAAAGTGATGTCTGGAAATACAACCTCTGACATCCAAACAGTAGGCTTGGTCGGGGAGGTCCGTGTCTGTTGCCACTTTTTCGCCTCCTGTCCCAGGGCTCCTGAATTTTTGAGCACTGATTACAGAATTTTTCGGGTTGTGTTGTAGCCTGGATTGGCGAAGATGGAGCCCTTTGGAAATGATGACATAGACACCCAGGGTCTCTCCCTGACTGAGTCTTATCAGCCTCAACTACTGATAATGAAATACAAGTGTTACTGACCTTGTTATTTTTGCTAGCAGCCGTTGTTCAGTTCAATTCCGTATTTTAATGCTACAACTGTCTTTGCTGTTGCACATGCCCAGTGTATGTGAATGCTCATGTATGTATAGCCTCGACGGAGATTGTTTTGTTTGAAAATGCCGTTTTAAAATGAAAACGTAGTAGTGTGGAAGTAGCCTCAGAGGTTTGTGACAGTAGCAGTAACCATACACATTTTACTATAGCATATCCTTTGTCCCCACTATACAACATTTGTGGTCTCTTGCTGGTACCCCAAGTATATTTAAATTCACATGCTTTCTGCAGTTGCCCCTTTTCCTAAATATGTCAACAAAATGACTAAGAGTTATTTAGAGTTTTTAAAGGATTTCATCCAAAATGATGCATGTGCACAACAAAAAGGCTCAAGTATCATTGTGGCAGCAGTCTGTAGGCCCAGGGGAAAGATCAATGGTTGCAGTGCTGTTCTTGTGTCCAAAGAAATTAAATCCAAAACCAAGACACATCTGGTCTCTTCTTACAAGTGTCTGTCTGACAGGCATATTTTTTAAATATGAAAGCGACAGTTTCCTCCAGCTGAGTTTTATTCATTTCTACACACAACAGAAAGAGATGGAACTCCTTTAATCTTCAGGAGTTACCCTGAACGCACACTTTCTAGCCATGAGGAGAGGCAGCAGCACCTTACCTGTGTGTTGGCATAGCAGGTATATTGTGGAAAGACTGTTGAGCTGTTAACATCATTAACTATGGATGTCTTCAGACACAGGCATCTGATTTTTATTTTGCCAGCTCTGCAGCCATTTTTGAGCTACCCACCAAACTATATAATAATATAAATAATAATAAATATATATAATTATGTGAAATTTCCTCTTACATTTTTCCCTGCTGTGGTGACATCGTATAGCTTAATGTTGTTAAAGCAGCATGGAAGTCTTTGGCCTTTCAGTAGCATGTTAAATCCTTGATTCAATTCATGCAGTGTCACAATGAGATGCTGCATGCTCACTTTGAGTTTCTTGCAAGCACCGCTCTACTTTAAATGACTTTGAATGAAAATAATATAAAAGTAAACGATGTGTTGTTTTCATTGAATAAAGTCCAAGAGAGCTGGGGAAGGTTTTCTGTCTTGTCTGGGAGTTAATAAAACCTGTCGGGGTCTGCAAGGGAAAAGATGGAGTAAGAGAAAGATGAATTCAGCAGAGCACGGTCTTTCTTGGCCGTTGTGTTTGCTTCAGTCATCGGTCTATTGGGAACTCTGTGTTTTTTTTCTCTCTCCCTCTATCTCTCTCATGGCCATCGCTACTTGTCCTAGGACTTTCTGTGTGTGGTGTGTTGACTGATGTGACTCTGTGTGTGTCAGCGTTTGAAACCTAAAATATAGGAAGTTTGTGTTAAATGCTAATTGTATAAACTTTTTTTAGTTTTCACACAATTGCATCCAGGCAGCATAACACCAACCTTCACCCTCCCACACACCCACATTCAGATAAGAGTACAGTGAAACTTTACTCCCCGTAACAAATAGGGACACTTTCACAATTTCTCCATCTCAAGCTCACACACACAGTGTACACCTGACAGCCTACAGTACTTATCTCACCTCTAGGCAGATCAAAAAAGGGGCAGGTCAATGAGGAGGAGAAGCTGTAACACAAACAGCCTAAAGATTTTTTACCGGATACCTACTCAGTTTCAACCAGCTATTGTTGAGCAATTGCATGTAACTGTGTGTTTAGTGACCATTAACAAAGTTGTACAAAATCTTTTGAGGGGTTTAGCTGGTCAAAAGCTAAATACAACATTTTTCTCTTGAATGCACCATTTTAACTGGCCATGCCTCACAAATGAAATTTTATTTGTGCCCAGTTGTATTTGTACATTGTAAAGATGAAACAATTAACCATTTAAAAAAATGTGTCACACTTGTCACAAATTTCTGACATTTTGGCAGACCAAATAATTAATCCATTACTCAAGAAAATAATTACACATCATTCAGTTATCGGTAATAATCATTGGTTGCAGTCCTACTACACTGTTATCTAACATCACCCCTGTTTAATATTAATCTAAAAACATGCAAACAGAAGGGAGCACTGATGTACATCTGCTTTGTTGCTCTACATAATTATGATAAACTGTCATGTGATTGAAAACCAATCTTGGCCTTTGTTCAAATCATTTCACACTTCTGGCATTGAGACTCACCTAAAACTGTAGAAACTATAAAAGCCAATGCAGAGTTTGGCCTTGTCTTGTTAGCTGCTTCAAAGGTAGGCCATAAATTATATTAATGATAAGAACGGCACCATTTAGTCAGGTCAGGACATAAAGTTCAGCTCGCTATTTCTCCCCGTCTGTCCTTCACGACCTGCAGCACTCACACTCTGCTAACATGCTAACATCAACTTAAAACTCTTGCCAATATAAAAGGCTTGTGTATACTTGCTTAGATGACTTGATGAATGAGCTAATTGAAGCAAATGATCTAATTGAGAAAGAATGCTAAATCGTTAACCATTAAACATCAGTATGATTTAACCTGATGAATTTATTAAGTTCAAAGATCTGTCCCTGTTCATTTGTGAACTCATAAGAAGTAGATTTGTCACCCATTTGTTGTCCCTGTTGGCTGTTTGAAAGGCCCCAGGCCGATGGCAGTGATGAATGAGTCGTGTCTCTGTTTTATTGAAACGTGAAAGTCAGTTAGTCCCTCAGACACTCAGTCATCTCGCCTACTCCCAACATGCGTACTATATTAGGGGGCCCGGACCCCCCACATGCTATGAAAATGGGTGATGTCTGTCTTGCATTAAAACACACACACACAGACACACTCTTTTAATTTTCTCACTGCAGCTAGTGAACATGGCTTGCTCATTTGGGCTGCCATCTCCCTGTGGTGACGCCGTCGTGCCTCTGTCTTTAATGTTTTTACACAGAGAGCGAGCCACTCAGTCTAGAGACTGCAAGATCCAGCTTTAATGCAATAGACGGCAGAATTAAGACTGCGGTGGCTCTGCCAATGAGGAAAGGCTGACTAACGCGCCCAGACATCACACATGTAGAAAGTCCCTCGCTGGCTGTTTTACATTTTAAGAATTTCACGGACACACTCATGCTGAGCGAATTACTGTCACTGTGATTGCACTCTGAGCTACAAGCAGTAAATCAACAATATTATGAGCCAATACTGAAGAGTGGCAGCTTAGAATCAGAGTTCTGGCTGTAATAAAAAGAAGTATATGTTGAGAAAAAAATTTAGAAAAGGTTTCTTTTTATTCAGTGACAACTTCATACAAGGTGTCCTTGATGGTCCAGTTTGATTCTTTACATCTAATCAACAATAATTCCCCCAGAGTGAACAGGTCGTCATTCAGGCTTGAGTTAAGTATCAGACATGATTAATAATATTTCCACTTCAATTATCTTGACTATTGAAGAGCACATAGCCCACCAATGAACAGTTTTTCCTGACATTGCTGCAACTAATGATTATTTTCATTATCAATTAATCTGGTTATTTTCTTATTGATAAATCAACTGTTTTGTCTATAACATTTCAAAAAAGGTGAAAAATTCCAGTTAAAATTAGTCTGACTTGTTTTATCCAACCAACAGTCCAAAGACTGTTTATTTTTATGTCTGACAAAGAAAAGCATAAGATTCTAGACCCAGGAAATGTTGACTTCAACAATCATTCAATTATCAAAATAGCAGATTAATTATCAGGCATACTGGGTAAAGTGACTAATTCGCATTTAATGCAATTTATGTTGTCAATATTTAAAATTCAATGTTTCCACTATGAGTTGCCGTCATTCAGTCACAACAGGCTGCTAACTGGGGTTTTATTGCCACAGCAAACCCATTTTTCCATGGTAGATCAGGCAGATTTTATAACTGGCACAAAAGAATGAATGCACTGATATTACATTGGTCCTCGTATTGGCAGATATCCTGACTTCAGCTATCAGAATCAGTATCGGGAGGGAAAAGGTTTGATTGGTGCAGCCCATGTTTGTACCTTACCTTACTTTGTTACCTCATATTGTTACTTAGCTACTGCTAATTCTGTCTAATCTGTGTACAAGACACCTATTGTAAGTCTGTCTTAAAAAGGTTTTCCTCTTCTGCTTTTTAGTAGAGTTTATTTTCCTCATCCACATCAAGCCTTTAAGGACAGAGGGTGTCATATGATGTGTAGAATGTGATTTTGGCTTTAAGATTGATTTAACTTCTCATAGCCAAGAGTTTAGTGAAACTTTATCCAGTAGAAAAAGCACTGTAGAAGACACTTTTAGATGCTTGGAATCCAGGTGTTAATCAGCGCACAAATATGCACATTCCTGACTGATATTTGTTCTGACACCCACTCGTCATAAAAACTTCTGTATGGTTCCTCTGCTCCTTAAGTTTTATGACTTCAAGAATATTTATCTGTCACATCCCTGAACTGAAGCTTTTTGTAATGTCAAGCTGATTGTCCTTCCTACTAGTTGTAATCAACAGTGGAGCCTCTTTGTCTCTGTGGAAAGATGCTGAAAATGAAAGCAGCATTATGGGAAAGGAGGAGATGAAATTTGATTGGCGTGGAGTACAAGAATGAGTCACTCATCCAGCTCCTTGGATATGGAGCTACAGGCCTATTCTGGGTTGTGGTGACACGTGTATGTATTGGGTTGTGTGTGTGTACGTGTGTGTGTGTACACTTGTGTGTGTACGTGTGTACACATGCACACCAGTGTTCACATGGCTCAGTCCAACAGCTGAAGTCACCAAATTTTCATCATTGTGTGCGTATGTGTTTATACATGTCTGTCTATGGTTGTGCGGGCAAATGTTGGTTGTTTGGACATTTTAACTTTCCTTTGAGGGTTAAGACTTGGTTTTGGGATTAAGGTTAGAATTAGGCTGAGGTTAGGGGCAATGCATTATGTCAGTATAGAAAGACGTGTGTGTGTGTGTGTGTGTGTGTGTGTGTGTGTGTGTGTGTGTGTGTGTGTGTGTGTGTGTGTGTGTTGGAGGAAAATGAAAGTAGTCTGGCGACCAAACCACAACACAGAAACCAGATTTAAATGCAGATATTTATCTTCTCTCTCTCTTGCTCTGAAGTCGGCTCCTGTACATCACCACCGCTCTGCTCCATTGTGGCGTCTGTCAGTTTACGACAGTTTCAGGATTCACTTTTTTGTTCATGGTTACATTCCCTCTTACCCATATACACTGGTCTTTCCCTCCTTCCAGAAACAAGCCCTTCCACATCTGGCTTGATTGTACTTCAGGCTACGTCCACACTACTACATTTTCATTTTAAAACTCATCTCTTTTGTTACGTTTGCGCCTCTCGTCCACACAACTCTGGAGTTTTCAAGACCCAAACAAGAGGGTTTTGTAAATGCTGCTGGACCCGTTTTAGTTTGAAAACTCTGGGGTTGTGTTGTAGTCTGGACAGGCTAAAACTGGGACCTGCCGCTCCCTGATTGGGTCTCATCAGCCTCGACTACCAGTGGTGAATACAACACGATAATGAATTACAAGTGTTACTGACCCTCTTGTTTTTGATAGCAGCTGTTGTTCAGTTCAGTTCTGTATTTTTATGCTACAACTGTCTTTGCTGTTCCTCGTTATTAGTATTTTTAGTATTTTTTTGCAATCAAGCAGAGTAGACAATCTGCTTCCTATTTACATCATGAATGCCCAGTGTACTTGAGTGATCATGTATGTATGTGTTTTCAGATGTGATAGTATGGATGGAGATTGTCTCTGATACGGAGCTAAAACGGTCACCGGAGATTGTTTTCGTTTGAAAATGCTGACAAATGTTTTAAAATGAAAACGTAGTAGTGTGGCTGTAGCCTCGGGAAAAATAATGCTTCATCTTGCAGTGATTTAACCAAATCCTTCCGGTTGAAGAGTGGTCTCCTTGTTCGTCCTGCCAGCCGGCTGCTCAGTTTGATGTTATTAAACAGTGAAGGGACTGCCCGAGTGTGGAGATGGCTGGTTTGTTGAGCTTAACTTTGGTTGACTTCACTCTGCAGGGTGTCAGCCTGCCTTATTTCCTGCAGACAATGTATCATAAACATGCACAATTCGTGTGTATTTCTGTGCACACATGTATGTGCACAACAGTGTGTGTTGCTGTGCAACAGATAAACCAAGTCTGTTCTGCCTCACTGCATCTCTGCATGGAGACAGTAGTTGTATATCTCTCTCCCCTGTCTTTATATATGTCTGTCCGTCTCTTATTCCGTCTCTCACTCACTATTATTCACAACCAAACCCAACTGTAGGAAGTAAGCTTGAGATCTCAGTGAGGCAGGCAGGTAGCTAGGAGCACATTAGAGCTGAATGTTTTAAAGGTTTGTTATTTGCTGAGAGGAAAGCATGCTCAGACGAGTTTTAAAGCATGTGTATACGCATGTAAGTGTTCATCCTCTCTGGGACTTTAGGCCTGACACGGCTCTGTCTCCAACCTTGGCTCAGGCGCTGCAGATTAGGAGAGAGAAGTTTGTGCTCTAAGGTGATATGACTGCTTATGATTTTGTTTTTCATTAACACAACAGTGATAATCTTTCTTGTGAAGATTATCCACTGCTTCACTGTTGATTACAACTTCTTCCCTGCACTTAGTATATTCAGCGTTTTTTTTTCTCCTTCCCATTGGTGCTTAAATTATACGTCTAGACTAGATTGAAAGGTGCATCTATTAAATGATACGAGCAAATGACCACAGTGACATGATTATTTAACATATTTAAAACTTCTGTGTGACCCATATCTGATTATAATAACTGATTCTTGAAATCACACACACACACACACACACACACACACACACACACACACAGATACTCACACCAAACCGGCTGGCTTAATCACAGCCTTGGCTGCCTCTAAGGTGCTGTGGAGTTCTCCAGGACGCGACAGGTTTCTGTCTGGCGGGGTTTAGGCGGCCGCTGTGCCACAGATTAGAGTGTCTTAGCTGTCTCACTTGTAGCAGAGATGGTTTATAGACTTACAGGCTTCAGTTTTCAGTCCATGGCTTTAATGCTGTGGCAAACAGTCAAACTCTTTACTTTCTGCTGTGTCTTTCTGCGTGCTTGAATACACAGCATTGCAGCTCTCTGTGTTCTAAACGTTTCATTCCAAATGGTGAAACTTTGCTTAGTTTAGTGTAAGGGAAGCTTCGTTCACAGCATGAGCTATAGTATTATAAAGATGGATTTCTCAGCACTGAGATAGAAAGCAGCATCAGCTGATTTAAGCCATGCAATGCTACTTCATTGATAGTTATGTAAGGCTCCAGCAGTGTTCCCATATCTGCCAACAAAGCATAACTCAACAACAACAAATTAAATTGATTAATAACAGCCAATAATTATCAGATATTTTGAGATTCAGACTTTAAACTAAGTATAAGACTCAAAGTCTTTCTTTAGCCTTTATCTACTGTTGGTATTCAGGTGACTTTTCTTTTGTCCCTTCTGTATCCTTATACAATTCTCAGTTCCTGTGTTGAAAATACTCATTCACACCCTTACCTCTCATTTCCTGTATTCTCTGTAATTATTTCTCTTTCCATCAAGTAGGGCTGCACAATACTGGAAAAAACCTGACATTACTATTTTTGTTTTTCTGGGATATCTGGGATATTGTGATATCAAGAAATACAGGAATTTATACCAGTTAACGTGAATAGGCTACATCATCTTCTCTGTAGCTGAAATAATTACACACAAGTGAAGTAGATTTTCTTTTTGCAAACAAATCTTCCCTTTCTGTTTTTATCCTGTCCCTCAGGGTATTTTCAGGTTGTGGTTGATGACTAGTGGGGACAGAGCCTGTTATGGTCATCTGATAAATTGATCAGAAATGATTGTGATTGGTTGTTCACTTGACATGCAGAGTCTGCATGTCACTAGCAACCAATTCTGTGTATCCAAGAATCCTTAAATCAGACTATATCACGAATGTTTTTAATTTTGTGTTGTATGTACATTCAGGTCCATCCTTTGGCATTATTATGCAAACACACATTTCAGCATACAGATACACATCTACACACATCTTCTCCAGTTTAAAAATATTCTTTGGTTTTTTTTTCTCTCTTTTTGGTTTTTTTTAGCAATGCACTTGTTCTGTCTTTGTCTGTTTATATCTCTTCCCTCTTCCCTGACACTGACCCTGTCTCCAGTCCTTCCTCTCCTGGTCTGTCATGTCAGTCTGTTCACCCGTCTGTCTCTCTATAAGCCTTATGTAATGGAGGCATCATGTGAGAACCGAGGTGAAGGTTTATGCGGTGCACCTGTGGATGGCCATCCTCCTCTCCCTTTGATCTCTGCTGGATTTGTGTTTCTTTCTCTCCTTCTGCCTTCTCTTCCATTTTTCTTCTTCCTCCTCCACTCTACCTTTCCACCTGATTTCCTCCTCTCTGACTCCTCCCTGGCTTTAAGCCACTGGCTCCTAGAATCTCAACTCCATCCTTTAAGGGTAATTATGAGATCACCTCAATGAGGAGCAGAGGGTTTTTAAACAGTAGTTTGAGGCTCAGGACTCCTCAATAAAGCAGGGTTAGATTGCCTGTTGTGATCCCAGCATTGTAGGCGGGTACTTTTATAAAGCAAGGCAAAAATGGAAACCCACAGTTCATTGTTCATCATCTTAAACTTGGTTGATTTAAAAATGACCTTACATTTTAAGTAGATTGCAGGAATTCATGACAAAATCATGAGTAAGAATTTTAATTTTAAGTTTTGCACTTTAAATGTTCAAACGAGGCGGGAAGCTTCTCAGTTTTTTTCTTTTTCTTTTTTATTTGTGTGTTTTTCTCTAGAATTTTACTTTATGCACATGTCAGGTCTGTTTACGCCCAACAGCGATTCCCCATTTCCTAATCTGTGCCCATTTATTTCCTGCCTTTCTGTGTTGTCCTGATCCCATTCATGATAAAACCCCATCCAGATCTCAGAAGCCATCAAGCCCCCGGTCTTTTAGCCTGGCCTCTTACCTCTACGCGTCGCTCTCCGTGCCCCTGAATCATTACCCTGCAGACAGACACAGACCGACCTTTCCAGCGGCTAAATATAGACCCACCAAAGAATAGGAGGAAGGGAGGGAAAAATAAACGGGGGAATAGATGGAACAGCATGTTAAAGAAACTTGCTGGGGGAGAGCAAGAGAGGAGGGGGTGGTTTGTGTTTAGTCTCAGCGGCTGCAGGCTTTCTGGACAATACCCCAATGATGGCTATCGGTTATTATGAGCACTATTCCAACTGTGGTGACGTCAGAGTCCCTAAGTAAAGCAGAGCTGTGCGTTAAAACCCCCTCACCCACTGATTGCTGCTGCGCAGATCCTGTGTTTCTCTTGGAAAGGAGAATGCAGGTGGCTTGGGACCGCAGGCTAATAGTAAATGAGTTTTCTACCTTGTACATGGCTATATATAGAATCCAGTGAGGCCTGAAATTGTGCGTTTCACCTCCGCCTAACAATCAGAAATTCTTCCTGTCTGGAGTAGAGCTTGCCAGATAGTACGAAGGCCTTTGGGTTCGTTCGTGTACTTAAGTTTTCACTAACTTGAAGCTCTGCATTCAGACCTCGTGTGCTGTCAGTACCATAGACTGATTTGACGAAGCTGTAGAACGTTGGTCAAAAAGGACCCCAAAAACTGCTTAGGAAAACAGCTTATTTACAACCCAGTAACGCTTTCTATACAGTTCAAGTGTAGGGATTCGCCCTAATGGTTGACCAAATGTTAGTTGACTAAGTTTTGATTGGTTGGTTGGCTGCAGGAAAAAAGCAAACTCCACAGGAAGTAGTGACTCAGTCACTCTGTCAGTCACAGACTGCCATTGTTTACACAGCTGGTCCCTGCAGTTATTAGATAATAATGTAACCGGGCATCTCAGGTTCACTTCACTGGGCATATTGAGTAAAAAGGGGGTCTAAGAGGTATACAATGAACAGCAGCCACGACTAGTGAAGTTCCTATAGCTTGCACGCATGTGTTAGTAAAAATGAAAGTTGTTTTCCAAAAAAAGAGATGAACATATCAAAAGTGGGCTAATCATCAATACTGGATGACTTTTACCTGAAAGTGAATTTAGGCCACTTGTGTCTTAGTTTGGTTAACAAAGATTGGCTATAGTTACTGAATTACTTCCCATGCCATGTTAAATTCCTGTTTGTAAGTATGACACTCAAGGTTTAATTTCTCCTTAGTTGAGGGAGTTACTTAAGGGTGTTGCACAAAATGTCTTCAAAAGTAAAGAAATTTACAGCAGTGAAAGAGATTTTACAGCTGTAAAATTTCCATGGAGATTGTTGATTTGCTGCCATTAGCACTTCTTGATACCTGTTAGCTCATCCTCATGTTGTTTTGACAGGAACTTCATCATGGTGAAGTTGGTCGCTAAGGTCCTTTGTGCAACAATTTATTTTAAGTGATTCTAAAGGTTTAAGGCTAAGGTAAGGAGAAAACCTAAAATACTTTAGTGAAGATTTTAAGGAAAAATTTAAGGAGAGGACTTAAGGTTGTTTTGTGTAACTGTTTTTATTTTAAGGAGACCGTAACTCAGGCTTTAAGGATAATCTTAACTTCAGGTGTTTTGTGCAACCATCCCCTGGTCCTTTACTGTCATTGTCACTCTCTCTCTCTCTCTAGTGCTCTGCCTGTGCCATCCACTATCTGTTAATCTCTGTTTTTACTCACATTACATTAACCACCAGCTGTAACAGATGCACCTCCAACTGGACCCTCAGTCTGCCAGAATGCCACACGATCAGCTGATCAGCTGTGCTGTCGGACTTTCTGTACCCGTCTGTCTTGCTATCAAGGTGGTGTCTCTGATTCAGGACCCTGAATGTGAATGAATGTGCTTCGTCTGTGTTCAGAGACAAAATGTTATTAATGTACAGTATTTTAAGCTTGAATTGACTTTAGTGGAAGTGAAACGTGGTGCTTCGGTGCTCTAGGGATCGGAAAGTCCTTTTCCATTGTAAACTCTGTGTGACAGCGAAGCTGACGGTGAGCTGAGAGGTCTCCGCTGGTTAGACAGATCACACACTCACATCGCAGGTCCCTGGATCTGCGCCCTATCTCCAAACTCTTTTGGCCAGTTTCTGTTATTGAATCATATTTTGTCTTGTTTGTCGTGACTCGGCCATTTATTTTTAGAGCTAAAAGCTTTTGTTGCTAGGAGACTGTGTCTTAGGAGAGGCTGAGCGAGGGAGGGACAGAATGAAAGAGAAAAGAAAGCAAGACATCGATGGCAGTGGTGTTGAGGGGGAGAAAGGCGGAATCTGTGAAAGCTGAACGACAAATGAACGAGATATGAGTCAGCAGGGACATCTGCAACACACACATGCGGTGGGCATGGTTGCTATTCCTGTGTTCTTTGTCTGTGTGCTCTGTGCACCCACGCATGAACCCACTTACCTCTCCCCACTAACCTGTGTTGTGTGTCTGTGTACTTCCTGTGTGAGAGAGATATTAGCTCGCCCACTTTGAGTTAATACACTCCTTCTGTGTGTTGTGTGTCTCAGTGCGTGTCTGTGCATGTGTGTACTGCATGTGCACATGAGTATTTTTCTGCAGCAATCACCAGTGTACCCCATTATACAGCTGTGCGTTGTGTCTCGGTCACAACGCCTAACCTGTCCCCAGTGACAAGAGCCTTATTGTCATGTCTATGAATCATATGCCCATTAGTAATCTGCCTTCAAATGGCCATTATCAACTGTCACAGCCAGCTTGTCTGTGTGTTTGCTCGATCTCCAAGCACCATAGGAGATCAGATAGCAGCATGTGGTTTATTAGTCACCAGGAGCAACTCTTGTTTTTGGGATATTTTTTTCTCTTCCTTAATATGGCTTTTGTAAGATATTTTTTGCATGTGCTAGCTGCCGCCTTCAGAAAAAGTGAAGTGCTAGTCTGTGAAACTGTTGTAATTTGGAGAGTGAGCATCTCACATCACTTTCTTATATTTTGAATTATCAGTGTTTAGTCTGTTTCTGATAATCTCCCAGGGTCACGGATACTTTGAAAACACAGCAAAGACGGATATAGATATTCCGATGTGTAAACAAGCACAATGCCTCTATTGCAGGCTCATCACAAGACATATTTCTCAGCAGAGATGCACCTATGTGTACAAATGGATAAATTATGTTAAAGTATATTTAGCTACGTTATGTTCTTGTATCAAGAGTTACGTTAGAATTAGGACACTCCACATTTATGGTTTGATATAAGTTGAACCCCTTTAAATAAGGGAATATCTTTGAAGTATTTGCATGAATTACAAGGCACAAAATGAATGAAGGGATCATTATTTGAAACAAAAGGAAAGAAGGTTGAGGACAGAAAGGATGCAACTCTGCCCCACCAGAATTCTTGCAAAATCTGGTGTCTGTTGGACAACAAAACATCACAGCTTGAACCTCTTAAATGTATCCTAAAGGGGAAAGCAGATTACTGCTACAGTTACTCAACTTGTGAGTGTCTCCTTTATTTAGCCAGACATTGATCACAAGGGAGCTTGCAGCAATATCAGAGGCAACGTGCCTGTGAAATACTTGGAGTTACACTCCAGTGGCAGTATGGACAGTTTTTCATGCACTAAACAAAATCAGTGCTTAGTCACTTGTAGTGTGGAAGCATTTCAAAGTGAATATTTGTGGCTTCTTCTCATAGGTCTTAGTTTCCAAAGTGTCATTTGTTGTGGTCAGACTTTTCCACTTCTAGTCAGTTATGTATTACTACCACATCTACTGCTGCTTCTGCCTCTACTTCCTCTACTACTACTACTACTACTACTACTACTACGACTACTATGTATTAATGACAATTGCAGACACAGCTGCACACCTAATGGTGGACTTTGGTTTCGCCGTGTTCATGGTGTGTACATGGTTCATTTTTCCATGACTCACTTTGACTCCATTTACACCTGCTATTAAAATGTGATCTGTATCTGGATAAGAGGAAACACATGCCAATTTCTAGGCAGGTTGTAAACACACACGTCTTTCTGGTCAGGATTTGATCGAACATATCAGGGCATTGCGATTGATATCAGCAGAGTCAGCTATTTGTAAATGCAGGTCTTTTTTTTTTTTTTTTTTTTTTTTTTTGAGAAAGAACCGCCCATGTGGGCAGGAATGTCGTGACTCACAGAGGAGCTTGTGGTCCACTCAGCTTCACAAAAAGACTCGAGCACGATCTGTTTTCACCAGTTGTTGCTCCTTTAACTGATCCACAGTGAAACAGTCACTGAAAGCAGCTACAAAAAAACTAGAAAGTAAGAAAATCCATCTCACTGTGTTGAAAAGTAAGTATCAGGTAAACTGAATAATTTTAAATAAACTCACACCTGCCATTTTTGTTCAGTTTACTTTACTGTTTCCCAATGTCTTCATAAATGACTCTAATCCCAGTAAGTACATACTGTGTAAATGGAAAAGTCATAATTGATTTAATCACCATCTGGGCACTATATCCATATACAGTTTACTTCTGGAATTTAGTTGCCAGGTGTGTCCTCTTTTCTCCCCAGCTCTTTTACAACTCCTTTTTTTCTTTGTCTTATCTGTCTTTCGTCCGGACTTATGTTCTTTTGTGTGGTTGTTCTTATGTGTGGTTCTCTGCCATTATGGAGTTTCCCCAAAGCAGTTTCCTATCAAACATTGACGAGGCAACAATACTGAAAAAATAAACAATTCCATGTTTAATATGACAGACTATTGGTTGCATATACATTAGATGTGTGTATTTTTGTATTGCTAGACCTTGATCACTTACAGTATGATGCAATGGCTTTAATATTATGCATGATTGTGTGGTGCAGTGTAATCGATCTCACATCACACCAGTGTTACAGTCAGTCAGCCTTGAACATATTGTTAACAGTTCACTGCTACTGCTATATAGATATGACAGGCTTTATGGAGTGTGGGAAACTGATTGTAACCTTGGTAGTTAGGATAGTGTGTCTTTTACAGTTACATAAACACACACACGTACACACACAAAATTCTGCATTGTTATATTGTGCCCATATGTTTCCCATCCTCAGCTTTCTCAGCCTGATTGCCAAGACACATCTGGTCCTAATGAGGTGTGTGTGTGTGTGTGTGTGTGTGTGTGTGTGTGTGTGTGTGTGTGTGTGTGTGTGTGTGTGTGTGTGTGTGTGTGTGTGTGTGTGTGTGTGTGTGTGTGTGTGTGTGTGTGTGTGTGTGTGTGTGTGTGTGTGTGTGTGTGTGTGTGTGTGTGTGTGTCACTATGCCTTTGCTATGCAGCCTGGCCTTGTGTTGAAGTGGTGTTGAGTCTTTTACTGCCACCCACTGCTTTACAACACAAAGCCTATACTTTTAACTGTTGGATAATGGTGTGTGTGCCTGTGTGAATGTGTGCTCTGATGGTGGTTATAAAACCATAGCTTATATTTTGTCTGCTCATATCTCAAAGCCTGTTAATCTGTTATAACAGTGCTGATTTTCCAGCTTTTGATGCTGATAGCAGGTTTTGATATGACTTCGGTCTGTGGGAACAGATTTAGCTGAAATGCTCATCATCAGCTTTCCTGGAACCAATAGATCCACTTTGAGGGAAAGCTATAGATCCAAATGTGTTTTTGAATTTCAATGTACCTATTTCATCCAGTTTCACCCCTGATTCTGTGGCTTCCAGCAATTTCATGTCTTCGCGTATTCTTGCAAAAATGCTTCTCTCCACAAAGTCACTATTGTTTCTGTACTTCTTCACTCACGTTGTTCTTTCCATACATTTTTTGCTTAATTTCACCGGAGACACAAAAAACAACCTTTTTTCTCGTCGTGTCCTTCCTTTCTTTGAATTCAACACCACCTGAACACCACTCTCCTCCCACAGGGTTTGCTTTCCCGGAGTGGGCTTACAAGCCCGAGTCGAGCCCGGGCTCCAGGCAGATCCAGCTGTGGCACTTCATCCTGGAGCTGCTGAGGAAAGAGGAATACCACGACGTCATTGCCTGGCAGGGAGACTATGGAGAGTTTGTCATCAAGGACCCTGACGAGGTGGCCCGCTTATGGGGGGCCAGGAAGTGTAAACCACAGATGAATTACGACAAGCTCAGCCGAGCACTAAGGTGAGACAAAGAGGGTGAAAGAAGAATGAAAGAAACAAAACCTAATAAGCCCATATTATATTCTTCGAATTCATGAGGTTGCAACGGTCAGAGTGACATAAATCTCTGCAGACTGTGTGTCAACAAACAAGGTAGCAGACACCTGACGTAGTTTAAACAGAACGACGTTCACATCTTTTCTCTTTTTTTTTTTACTATATCTGCCCCTTAAACATTCTTCGTTATTTGCTCCATAAGAACAATGTCACTTAACACAAATGTTTATATCTGAAAGTTAATGGTTTGTGTCTTAGAAGCTAAAACCCTGACACAGCAGACTGAACACGTGTCCAGCCAAAACTTCCAACTTGACATGGGTCTAAACCTTAGTCTCACACCTAGTGTTGATAACACATGGTGGCTGATGTCTCCTAGGATATTTTATGTTTTTTAAAGAGTAAATGCAGTACAAATTTCACTGCAATCATTTTAAGGTATGAATTAATTTTCAATTTTATTATCTTCCCAAGTCTGAAAGGGTCAGCATGGATGACTGCAAAACATATTCATACCCCCAACTTGGGCTGCTTGCAAAAATAATAATCACGATTATTTTGATCATGATTATTTAACATGATCACTCATTGACACCATGCCTTTATTGAACCTTTTTATAAACTTAAGAATAGTTTTTCAACTTATACACAATATAAGTTGTTATGCCTTTCCTACCGAAGCCAAGCCATGTTAGACCTGATTTTAACCCATGTCTGGGACAGGACCACAAAGCCTGGTTGGATAACACTTGATATATTAACACTGGCAGCAAACACTGGGGTTTTCTTCATCCTTTCTTTCCTCAGTCTAAAAGGTATTATCTGTGCTTAGTAAGGCTAGTCTACTATTCAGCTTCATATTCAGTTCATGTGTTCCTAATAGGTGTCAACATCAGAGGAATCAGATCATGGCAAAGAGCCCAGATGGGTTCATCATGTCAATCTTAAGTTTCAGGCACTAGAATCCTGTTTGTTTTGAACTCCAGATGAACTGCATGTATTTGAAGAAGTGTCAGCCAGACAATGAAAAAATTAAGCATGGGTTTGTTCTAGTTATTGAAATAGCTCTTTGTGCCAGATTTACTCATTGAAAAACGGCTTATTTAATCACACTATTTACCACCCAGTGAAAGCATGTTTTAAATACCTTAAATTCCTAATTATTCCTAATTTGAACCTTTTTTCACCATGTCTCACTGCTGACATCATCTTATGGCGTTTTGTTTGTCTCCGCCCAACCCCACTGGTGTTTAGTTGTGAATCGTGCATCTCTGCCTCATGTTAAAACTCCAGTAGATTTAGAAACGCACACCTCCACCCTCCGCAGAGCACATGTGGGACGCTGCAGAGTTTTATTTAGCTGCCAGTCTGTTCTCCCATCGTCATGTACACAAACACACACATGCACACACAGCTAGTCATCAATGTCACCTCCTGTGTTGTAGGTTGGTGTGGGTTATAGTTTGCCACGGCGATGAGTACTTGTACTGCCTCATCTCCACACACACACATGCACGCACACACACACACCCACGTACACACTCACATACTTAACACCTTGGTATATGTCAGCCCTCCTCCAGCCCATCTGTGTCTTGTTTGTTGCTTAAACCTTTTTTTGTTTTCAACTTAGCATCATATGACTGCATATTTACAGACACCAATCCTTCTCTGAACATGTATTGGAATATATTTGAACACCCCTTCACAATTACATTCTGATCCATGTAATTGTGAATTTAAAGTGTTATTTATAAATCTGAAGTAAAACATTGGTTTTGTGGCATTCTTTATTTAGTTGCTAGTTTACTTAACAATAAAGATACACACAGTTTCACAGGTAGAAATAGAAGCTAATTTGCAGTCAAACTGATTTATTTCAAATGCATATCGTATCCATGGTTATATGCGGTTATATATACGTGAAACTGTCACAGGGCGAATTAGATTTAATACTAATTAAATACTACGAATAACAATAAGTTACTATATTAATGAGAAAACAAGTCAAATATTGTCGTGACATTTGCAAAGGCATGAACAATCGACGATCATTCTGATGATCAGCACAACCCTTATCGTATGACCATTCATGTTCACTGGGCATGTATGAGGCGGTGTGAACAGGAAGCAGAAAATACTACGAATGGTTAACAGCAGAAAGTTAGACCAGAGATGACGAGGTTGACACTAGAGTAGCATGGACTCCAGGTGTGATGTGTTTTAAAACTAAACTATATCAGTGTGGATGTTGCTACAGAAGCAGTTGCTTTCTCTCTGGTCACAGTGAGCGTTTCACATCAAGGACCAGCTGGAGCCAAACTTTATTGTGAAACTTTACTGTGGTTTTTTAACCTTTTATTGGACTGAAGGGCTGTTAACTAAGTGTGAAGTCTTTGGAGGGAAGTTCTGTCTCTGTTAGATGTGAAGTCTTTGATTGATGCTTCTTAGCGTCTTTGAAGTGAACGTGCGTTGGTGCACATGTGTGTTCATTCATCCATATACAGTACATGTGTGTAGAGACATGTATGTGTGTATGTGAGTTTGTGTTTCCCGTACATCTATGTGTGTGTTCAATACACAGAGGTTGAGTCTATACAGTCAAAGTCCTTTCTAGTTTATTTGAAGAAAGTTCAAATGGTCTTCAAAGAGCAGGAGGCCACGAGGAAGCCTGGGCCCAGTGTGTGAGACTGTCTGTCATACATTGACTTCACCACTGTTTGAACGTGTGTGTGTTCCTTTCACATGTATGTGCGTGGTCTTTTCCCACATCACGTACCATCCATCCAGCCACACGTCTGAACAGGGATTGTGTGTGTGCGTGTGTCATATGTGATGTTTTTATTTCTCTGTTGTTTTTGCATGCCAGATTAACTGTACTTGATCATGTTTATCTCTCCTAACTTCTCAAGTGTAGTTTAAGTGTCTACTGTTTGCTTGAGTTTTTCATACTTCAAGTCAACTACATTTCAGAGGGAAATCATTTTCTTTTAAAGCAGCTCTCAGACCTTTGCTTTATCTTACTGCATATTAAGGGTTTAGATGTAATACACAGTACAACTTTTAAAAAAAGAGCATTGTTAGAGTTTTAACTGTTCACTTGTTAGTGCGTGTATTAGTTAAGACTATCTCAAAAATTCAAGTACTTCTTACAGGTTAAGACCTTAATAATTTCACATTCTGAAATTGGACTGTGTTTAAAAGTTATTTTCATTATCAATCAATCTGCTGATTATTTTTTTAGTTTATATAATGTCAGAAATAGTGAAAAATGAAATCAATGACGACGTTTTAAATATCATGTTTTGGACTATTTTTTGGACAAAACAAAACATTTGGTTTACATTGATATAAGACAGAAAAGAATAAAATCCTCACAAATCATAAACTGGAACTTGGGAATAGTGCTAAAAACAATTAACTAGAGAGCATCTTGCGAAGGGCCAGCCACCACACCTGTCAACATGTTGACTATTCATGTCAGCCACACACCTGTGAACTTTCATGACTGTATCTTGCAGGTTGTCAGGTGACACAATGTGTCCACAGACAGACAGATTAACACCTGCCAAAACCTCAAAACCACCTCAGTGGTAGTTCCCGCTACATTAGGTATTTCCAGGATCACATTTTACCATGATGACACACACACAGACTCACAAGGTGATAAGAATACCTGCACTGATATCGTGGGTGGTGATCAATTTTCAAATAGAAATTTTCAGTCAATTTAACTAATCAATTTGTCGCCGCAGCTCTAAATATTCAAGAGGGACTCAAGGAGGAACTGATTAGAATATGGTGGTCAAAGATGAAAGGTCACTGTCACCACATAAAACATATCTTGGCTATGACTTAAGAATTCATACGCTAATTATCACACATTTTAAATAAACGTCTTACAGGATAAAATGTAAGAAGAAGAAATCGTTACCACAGTCATACAACTGCGAGGAGATGATTGTAGTTATTACTTGCAAATGTTCCGCATTGTATGTCAGGGCCTGTGTGCGTGCAGTATACCTGCCTGCTCCTACTGTGGGTGTGGGTGGGTGTGGGTGGGTGTGGGTGTGGGTGTGCGTAGTAGTTGGCCCAGTCAGAAGAGGCCCTTCACTCATTGAGTCATTTAGGGCTTGGATGAGCTCCTGGTTCACACACTCCTGCTCTACTTTGTTCTCTATTATACCAAACCCCAGTGACTAATGCTCAGTTCATACTGGAGCACGGATACAGCTTTGTCATTGTGACTAATATTTTATCCATGATTATAGTGTTTTTTAACCATCACTTCTGGTTTTACTGGTTTTTAGGAAAAGAATATTTTTATATTTATACCTTGAATATGGTCCAGGGCTGTTTTGTGGTCAGAGTTTCCTATTTTCATGCATCATTTTGGAGCTGGGAGGAAAAGCAAAGAGTTAAATAGCATTTTGCAAATAGTTCCTAAAATTGGTTTTATTCCACTTGGAGGAAAAATAGTAGGTTTTAATACAGGGTTATTGTGTTTGTTTAAACATTGGTCACCTCACAGTTATGTAATGCTGTTCATTATTACTTTTTTATCTCTGAAGTTTCACCAGCACATTAGTAATATATAATAATAAGTTGCCAAAATGAAACTGTTAATGTTGTTAGATGGATAGATGTATAAAGAAAAATTGATCGATGGAAGAAACTGAAAAACTCTGTATTCCTGCTCTGATTTTAACCTTCAGCCTTTTATTCTGCTGGAGAGCAGCTCAATTAAAACTTAACAATAGAAGAGCTGTATGCAACTTTTTATTCAAGAAAATTTTTTTATGTAGAAATTCATCCACTGAGCTCCTCTTTTCTCAATTCTACAGGGAATGATGAATAACGCATTACATTTCCCAGAATGAAGTGGCCACTGACAATTGAATGAGAGACACTGATGTAGAAGTTTTTGTGTGAGGAAATATGAATGTGGTTTTGGTCCTGAGGCTATCGGTGAGTCACCAGGAGCCATTTTATCATCTTTTTAGATGAGCTGTCAGCGGCTCCCTATTCACTCTTCCACATCTCTCTGTGTATTGACGATGACTAATGCACTCGTACTAATGGAGCCGTCTGGGTAAGGCTAAGTCAGAGTGGCTGCCTCACTTCCATAAGTAATCACAGTGAGAGTTTGAATCTAACTGTGTGTTCACATTGTGCACAGCTTGTTTAATTTTGTGCTGTACACTGGGTTAGTGTTGAACAACCACATTGTGGTCTCTAAAGTTTCACTTTTGTCTTTGCAATGTCACATTGTTTGGTACCACTTTACAATAAGACTACCCTCAAAGGATTAATAAATGGTTTATGATTAAGTTATTGATTCTGTTAACATTTATAACTGGTAAAAGGAGCCTTATCGTAACTCATTAATAAATTGTGTTTTTCACACTTTACAATAAAAGTAAAAATAAAAAAAAAAGTGGGACAAAGAATTGGTGAGCAGTTCACCAGGTAAAGGAAGGTTCCCACCTGTGTTCTACCTGGAAAGTCCTAAAGAAGAGACCAACCAGCAGAAAGCATCTCCATGTTAATCTCCACTGTGCAGAACAAGCTGAGAATTGAAGGACGGCTGCTGAGAGGAAGGCCTTAGAGGATGAGTCTGATCATTTGATATAATCATGTGCTCTGCCATAATTTGATCTGACAGATGAAACATTTTGACCATTAAAATGCTTATGCTGGTTCATTGTTAGTAACTGAACAAACATGATGAAGCAGCAGGTACAAACGCTGATGATGGAGAAAACAAAGAAAGCTCAGTAACAAGTAAGATATGAGGCTGAAGAGTACAGAGACATCTGGGCTCACTATTTAGCAGGCACCAGATCACTGGTGTCCTGTCTATGTAATGTGTTATAACGGCTTATAAATGATTTATAAAGTGTTAACAAGCCAATTAATAAACTAGTTATAGGTACCAGTTGTTTTGCTGCTTTGATATGGGATAGGTCTCTAGCAAACACTAATACACTAACATTGAACATAATAATCTTGGTGAGGTCAGTGGTGGTAATCCAGGTGTTGAACACAGCTGTCGTCCGTGTGTTCAAGACCGTTGACCCTCTAATGTTTTTGATTGTCTTCTCATTTCATCTACATCTTATGCAATGCAGAACTGTTCACATATAGTAATCACTTTACATCAATAGGGCTGCAAGAATGTGCAGATTTGATCGGCTGTTGATGTCAACGACCCTAAAAGCTGTGACAGTCAGTAAGATTACTAAATCTCCACATATGAGCCAGATTTGGCAGTTCATTCAGGTCCACAGGTAATGGTGATTTGTTGATCACTTTGGTTGCACTGTGAATAATCACTGACTGGCTGTGCAACTGTGAGTCATTTCCATGGCATGTCGGAAAAATCAACTGGTAAAATGTTCACAGTAAGTGTATTTGTCCATAGTTTTACCCTTAAAATGTTCTGCTAAAACAAAATCAGAGGTTTACCATGTGTTGCCAATGATGTGCTGAGTATTAAAAAGGGTAAATAACACTCTCCACGTCCTGCTCTCTTTCAGATACTACTACAACAAGAGGATCCTCCATAAGACCAAAGGGAAGAGATTCACTTACAAGTTCAACTTTAACAAACTAGTGCTGGTCAACTACCCCTTCATCGACATGGGCTCTGGTACGTAGGCGCGCCTGTTTCTTTTGTTACACTTACTTGATTAAATCCTTCCAAGTGCCCTGGCAACATGCCAATTTGAAACATCCTCAAGATGTCTGTAGACAATGAAGAGGTCAGGAGTCTTAAGAGGACTTTATAATTCACATGGAGTTGTGACAGTTTATAAAACACTTAACCGGGTTTTTTAAATTTCTAAAAGCAGAAATTGTGAGTGTAGCACCAGTTGTGGAAATAGGAGTTTTAAGCTTGTGTCTGACCCGTTTATTTCTTTTTCTGCCTCAATGACATCCCTTGTCTTGTAGTTATTTCTGATGAAAAGAACAGAATTGCACTCGACAGCAAGGCCATGTTTGAGGAGCGTTTTGTCTCTGGGACAGACAAAAAAAACATTGTCCTTCAGCTGTCTGAGATTTAGGTGCTCGTATGTGCAGTCTTTAAATTTCTTGAATTTGTAGTTCAGCTGCTGACTTCTAAAAACTGTAACAAAAATTACCTGTGAAGCATAATTTAAATCAGACAAAATAACTTGTAAATACAACTGGTGTAGAGGTTCCTATTGTCATTTTGATGTTGTTTACTTGTTAGCCAAGAACAGAGGTTTAGATGCCACTACACTTACTTTATGTAGCATTACAGGCAGCCAGTCATATTTAGGCTTAAAAACCAATGATTTCTGTTTCCTTGAAAAAGCCCTTTTAAATGAAATAAAAAAGTGTACATTTATGTTGTAAAAGTTTCACAAAGGTCTTAGAGGTTGCTCTAGCCTGCTGAAGGCAATAGTTGCCCTAAACCTCTGACTTTATGTTAAATTTGAAAGTTAATTAGTTAGTCAGTTTTTTTTTTTTTTTTTAAAGAGTTAATCCATCCATCCATTTTCTGCTGCTTATCCAGGCTGTATTTGAGGATATTCTTAGGAGTTATTGTTCTAGCCTGTTGGGAAGTCCATGCATGCATCCCTACCGGTTTTCATTGATATCTTTCATACTATAATAATTACAATAATAATAATAATAATAATAATAACAATGATCATTTTATTTGCATAGCACTTTTCTTGACAAAGTTACAAAGTGCTTCACAGAAAAATAAAAACGTATAGATCATCATGCAAAAGGTTCTGACAGTAAAGAGTCAATAAAATATGTAAAAACAATAATTAGGAATAAAATAAATACAACACGTATCAAACATGACCAAAGTCTAAGACAAAGAAATGCATTTAAGAAGAGATTTAAAGGAAGTTAAAATGTCTGATTTCAGAGTGTGGGGTTTCTAATAGCAAACACCTGGTCACCTTTAGTCACAAACCTTGACCTAGGGGTGACCAACAGGCCTCCTTCTGCACATCTCAGTTCTTGGTTGGGCACATACCATGTCAATAAATTGCAGCTGTACTTACTATGGAAACAGGTTCTAAATTCCATTCTGTGTGGTATTAAAGTGTCTATAAAAGTATTAAATTAAACTTGGGGAACTCTCTGTTGTCTTTTGGAGCAGACAAAAGTGTTGCTGAAATGTTCAAATGTTATTGTCTGAGAAGGTTTCCAGTCAGTGTGGTGGGTGACTAATTCACTTGCCAAAGACAAATGCTATAGGTAAAGACGGGGAGCAGTTTCGTGGCCAAACTGAGTCTGAGTCGAAATAGTACATTAAGTGTAATCAACTCATATTTGCAAGTTCATCTCAATTTTTGTGAAAAATATCATTAATAGAAGTATAATCATATGTACCAATAGAATGTGGGTGGGGTGCTTGTGCATGTATCTGGTTTGGTTGTGTGTGCGTGCGCGCGCGCGCACGTGTGTGTTTTCTAAGACATCAGTGTGCCACGTCCCAGTTTATCCCTCTCCTCCCTCCTCTGAAGTCGTCTCTCTTTCTGGTCCCGGCCACCCAGTGTAAACACAGCCCATATGGAGCGTTGGATACGAGTGACATAAGTGCAGCACGAAACTTTAATTATAGCCTCTGTGTGATGTGGCCCACACACTGACATGTTGTGATATGATGGTTTCATGTGATGGTTTTACACACACACACATGCCCACGTCAATCTGGATTTATGCGCAAGCAGAGACACTCACCAACAGACACACTACATAAACACACACACAGTTTTTCTCTCTCTCGTTGTCTTTGACACACATGGTTGTGAGATGTGTGCTTTTTTTAAAAAGAGAGAGAGAGAGACATACACAACCACACACACACACATACTCACACACACACACTCGTCAGCGCTGGAAAAAACAGAGGAACCCAACCCATGTTTGTGATGGCAGTAGGAGCGACTTTTCCAATATTTAATTCTGGCACGTGCATGGATGCCAAGAATTTATTGCAGTGCCACAGTCTCCCTGGCAGGAGAGAGAGAGGTGGGGGAGGGGTTGAAAGAGAAGGGAACTTGTGGCTTTGTGTAACCCAGTGTTTTCTTTCTGTGTGCCTGTGACCCTCTGGATAAAATAGTTTGTTATGGGAGACATGTGACCTACTCTCATTAGTTACTTTTCCCTTTCTCTTCAGTTTATAGGCCTAGTTCATCCAGATTTACAAATAAAAAAACAGCTAACATATTTTCTCACTTAGCTTGGGTGGTATCAAGTCATGTAGTTAGTTTTTATGTCTCCGCGCTGGCGACAGCATTATGATTTCATGTTGTCCGTGGGTTTGTCCATACTTCTTTGGAGCATTTAAAACCGACTAAACAAAACTGAACAGAAAGATGCCCCTCACAGAAACAATGGCCCTGTTATTCTGCTTAATTCACAGGCTGAAAAAATTGTCCCTGTAAAAATAGTTAACAGCACGTTGTGTGGATAATCCAGAGTAGCAAGGACACTGATTCTGAACAAAAGATGTTGCTATTGAATATTTTAAATGTTATTTTTGAGGACACAAAAACCGATCTATTGAGCCTCTATTGGTCTACATTGGAGGCAGAAATCTCAGAACCTTATTAGATTGATAAGATAAAACAAAACTATCTGCAGGTAGAGATGCCACTAGAGGAAAGTGTTTTTTGGGGTTTTTTTTCAGGTGAAATGTTCATTTAAGATTTTAGGTCTATCCATTGTCATATCATCATGTCCATATCTTCATTGTCTCATCTTTGGTCAGACCATTTAAACTTCATGTTTTTGATTTTGACTGAAAAAAATAAATGCACAATCACTTTAAGTGTCTAATGACTGTCTCTTTATTAAGGACACCTATTACATCATTTAAAAAATGTTTTTTAAATCTCTTATCAAAGTTTTAAACGCTTCTCTCTTGTGTCATGTCACACATATAATGTGTCTTCTGTTTTTTTAAATGTGACCTGCACCCTTATGGTAGTGACAAATAAATCTGATTGTGATTCTGACTTTGACTTTTCTTCCTCACAGGTCGAGGAGTCCCTCAAAGTGCCCCTCCAGTGCCGACCGGAGGCACCCACTTCCGTTTCCCCCCCTCCACGCCATCAGAGGTCCTCTCATCCAGCGAGGAGCTGCGCAGTCCAGGCATGTTCAGTAGCGTGGCCCGGCGCATGGCCCGAGGCTCCGTCAGCGACTGCAGTGATGGCACCTCCACCAACTCAGAGCTGGAGGAGGCTGTGGGGGCCGATGAGCGAGGCGTGGGGCCTGACAGGGCCTTCAGGGGTCTGCTTCCTCCCCGCCTGCCTCATGATTCCCTCTTCAGGGTCTACGGTGGGGCCCCGAACCCAGCAGGGCTACCCAGACCTGCCCCCAGGGTCCACCCTGAGTCTCTGTCCCCATTCCCCGTCTCCCCTCTGCCTGGTCCCGGAGGTCTTCTGGCCCCAACTCTATCCCCAGCCCTGTCCATGACCCCCACCCCCCACCTGCCCTACACTCCCTCCCCCTCCCTGTCCTCTCCAATGATGGGCTCCCACTTTTCCTTCAACCCAGAGGATATGAAGCACTACCTGCAGGCCCACACCCAGTCTGTGTACAACTACCACCTCAGCCCCCGAGCTTTCCTCCACTACCCCAACATCGTCATCCCTCAGCCCCACCGCCCCACCCTGGAGAAACCGGCCACCCATCACCTCCACGCTCCGCCCCTGCCGCTCTCTCATTCGCTCAGCCAGCATGCAGGAGCAGGGGAGGAGGGCCAACAGCACCCGTCTCCGTTCAAGTTCAAGCTGCAACCTCCTCCACTCGGGCGCAAGCAAAGGGAATCAGGAAGCTCATTGGCCGCTTCTGCTTCCTCCTCATCCTCCAGCCTGTCCTCCTCATTCACAGGGTCTGGGCAGACAAGCAACTCTGTCCTGGCTGCTGGGGCTCCAAAGATCAAGGTAAGACTGCCGCCGCACAGGATGTGGTGTTTCCACTAAGGTATGATTCAAACCCTGTGAGCATGAGAAGCATGTGTCATGAATGATATTCTTCCTCTCCAGGTGGAGCCAATATCAGACATCGAGTCAGAAGAAGAAGTGGAGGTGACTGACATCAGTGAGGAAGATGAGCTGAATCACAACGACGAGGATGCTAGAGGTGACATCTTCACCCCGGCAGCTCGTCATCACCATCATCATCATCAGCTCAACAACCATCACCAGGCTAATGGGAACGGCAGCAGCCCCTCTGCTGCTCTTCCTCCACACAGTAACCATGACGATGATCCTGAAGACGATGAGGAGGTCTTCAAAACTCCCGCCACTCCTCCCATTGGCAGTGCCGGCCTGGCCTTTCCTCTGATCAGCCTGAAGAGCGAGCCGGGTCAGGCAGCTCCCATCAGCCCCGGAGGCACGCGCTGCATCCCGCTCAAACTCCGCTTCAAACGCCGCTGGAGCGAAGACCAGAAGATGGAGGCAGATGGAGAGAGGGACGAGGCAGAGGACAAAAAAGTGAGGGCTGAGGGAGAGGAGGAGGTGGAGGGGAAGACAGAGGAGGCAGGGAGGAGAGTAGGGGAGGTGGAGAATGGGGGAGGAAGAGGAGGTGTTATTTTGGGGTTGATGCTGCCACCACCTCCTACCCAGCGTAGAGCGAGCTCAGAGCTGCAGCGGGCCACGGCGCAGCTGTCTCTGGAAAACACTGGCTGCTGAGCCACACACACACACACATACACACACACACACACACACACACACACACACACACACACACACACACACACACACACAGGGGATCCTGCTTAGATACAAAACACACACCTTTGGGAGTCTTGTTAACAAGTGTAATAGTTTCATGTAGACCATGATGCCTCGTGGGTTCTTGACCGAGCACAAACATGGAGACAAAACCGAAAGGTTCTGACATAAACACATGTTCATTTTCTTCAGTGTAAATTTGAAAATTTACTTTCATCCTATGTAGGAAACAGTTTTTTGTGCAATAATTAAAGTTATAGTCGGGGTTACTTGACGTGTGGTTGTGTGAGGTAGTCATGCATAGTCGGTATATAACCTGGAGTAGATTCAGATCAGCGCGCTGCCTGTTAGGAGGAGCAGCAGGGAACACGGTACACTAGCAGAGCCATGTGCTGCTGTGGGAGGGGCCACCTGAAAAAAACATGTTTCTGACACTTGTAAAAGACGCCCACTGAAACAATCCAATATCCTTTTAGATGTGTGAATATTTTCAGTGCTTTATCTTCCCGTGAAAATGACTGTATTCCTACACACAAACGCACCTACAGCACGCACTATATCAAGCTGCTTTCTGATTCACGCAGGTGACATGCGGCTGTAACATAATACAGTACAAAACCAATGCTGTTTTCCCGCAAAGATAAAGCACTGACAATATTCTATATGAAGCACACATTTAAATGGATATTGAATTGTTCCGGTGGGTGGGTGTGTCTAAAACATGTTTTTTCTGCTGGCCCCGCCCACAGCAACACATGGCTCTGCTAGTGTCCCAGTGTTTCCTGCCGTCTCTCCTAACAGGCAGCGTGCTGATCTGAATCTACTGCAGGTAACACACTGACTATGTATGACTACCTCACACAACCCCACGTCAAATAACCACAACCATCACTTTAAAGGAGTTGTTCGGCACTTTTTACTGACCTCACTGCCCCACAGCCTCCTTAAATTACTTAACAGAGACACAATCTTTTCCTAGAAAGGTAGTAAAAAACGAGATGAATGTGTTGATCTATTAACCTTTCAGGTTTTGTCACTGCTTTTGCAGGATCTGTAGCTTTGATGCGTCAGAGCTGTTAGCAAGTAGCTGCTGGGCGTTATGATCTGTGTGAAACCATAAAACATAGATGGCCTGTGTAGCCTCTGATGTACTGCAAGGCAAGACACCTCTGTGTCCCTGGTACCTTATCAAGACAAGAACACAGCAGAGTTTCTGATGTGACTTACAACACTAAGAGATAACCAAACTTTAGTCTGTATATTGACTTCTGTCCTGTTTCAAACTTAGCACCCTACAGAGAGGGAGCCTATTCTTTAATATCTCTTAGGAATTGCACACTGCCTTCTCCATGCCTCCTTGCCCTCATAGTGCCAGTTATGCCAGTAAGTCTGTCAGGGATCACACCTGTGCCCAGATTATGTCTTTAATGGGATTTAATGGGTCTATTTGTTTGTCTGGTGCAGTGAAACGAATCACATCCTCCTCTTTCACAGAGTAGTGAGGCAGCCTGAATTGTACAGCAGTAGATAGAATGAATTTTTCACTCATGTCTGGCTCATTTGAAGATGCTGAGCCCCTTTTCGTAACTTCCCTCTCTTCCTTTTCCCTCCTTTTGTGTTCACCATAACAGACGAACAGATCCTGATGTTACTAAAAAAAAACACTTTTAACAGCCCTGATAGAGATTACAGAAGTGCCTCTGTCTGCACCCATCACCATGCAGTCGTTTACAAGGTGGAGGGCAGTGAGCAAGACAAAAAAAAAAAAAAAAAACTATTAAAAAAAAACTGAGACCTTGCACCGATGGATCTTACAGACTAAAGAGGGTTTTCTCCCTTTCAAGAGGTGATTAGAAAGAACTCTGCAATCACAGTCTGTTCTCCAGGAAACGGCTCGGACGCTGTCAGACTTCAGTGTGGCCGGACTGAGTGGTCTCTTCATCCCCCGCTCATTCACTACAGTGTATAAAGACATGAAATGAGGACAGACTTGTACATCTTGAGGGCAGACAAACTAAAGCCTGAGGAGGAGAGGCGCATTTTTGATGAACCGACTTTGACCTCTCGACCTCTGACCTGTCACAGGGACAGACAGCATCATCATTAAGACGTTTGTTAGCCAGCGAATGGACGCGGTTCCCACTGTACAGAAAAAACCATGAGAGGAAAGAAAGCGTCTGATCTTTCTGTCTCTTGTTCTTCATTTGTGGAGGAAATGAGGAAGCAGCTACAAGCAAAGGCTGTAATTAAAGACACACTTGTTTCTGAATGTGTGCGTGGACCCAGAGTCTCAAGGATACAGAGGGTGTCAGCGCTTTTCTTGTTTCCTGTGTGACTTCGCACAATCCTGGAGGTGTTTGGAGTTTTCAGATCAACAGCTCTCTTCTGCATTCCCCCCGTTTATTTTTTAAAGACTGTATTCTTTCTGTCAGAGTACGCTTGTGCCTCCCGAGGGCACGGACAGTATTTTAGGGCATTTGCAGTGATCTGAGGGCTTTCTGTATTTTTGGAGATAATAGCCGAATCTGTTCATGTGATGTTTTTTGAGAAGCGACGATTTCGAATCTGTCGAGAGCAGAACGGGAACCATGTCATGAATGTCGAGCATCAAGGTTAACTCAGGCAAAACCTTCACTGAGATATTGAGAAACAACTTATTTTTATGACGTTTTATTCAAATAGTTTAAAAAAAGAAAAAGACCCATTTTAATGAACAAACAATTCCAAATAAGAGTGTGCCTTTTTTAAGCCAACGTGAGTTTTATCAAGTACCCCCAGCAAAATATTTTATCACACACACACACACACACACACACACACACACACACACACACACACACACGCACGCACGCACGCATGCACACACACACACACAGTACAGTACCACCATGCCTTCTTCTTTTGTAAAAGAGAGATACAGAATAAGTAAATCTACACATATATATTTTATTCAAATATATATTGAATTCAAATATTATATTTCAATATGGTCATTTGATACAAATCAGGAAAATCCTACTATTTTTAATGGTAAAGATATGTATATATTCTAATGGCATATTATTACCAGTATAATTCAGCCTTTGCCTTCTCACCCTTGCCTTCTCTTGACCGTTGAGCTGCAGTGACAAAAGGCCGCCGGCATCAGAGTTTTATATTTATATTGTTAAAATAAAAAACAGTTTTGTGTATTCAGGGGACGGAGGGTGTGATGGGACAAGGATAAATGAGCAAGCAAGAACATTTAACCAGGCCTAGGTCAAATTATGTTTACCTTCTTAGTGGGTGTGTTTGTTTTAACATCCCTGGAGTAGCAGCTCAGGTGGGGTTTGCCTAGTCAGGACACAAAGGTAAATTTAAACTCATTGTTAGGTAAAACATTTTGACTCTCCTCATTTTTGTCCCACCTAGTAAATCCCACCCACCTTGGACTAAAACTCCTGAATTATTTGCAGCCACTGTTTGACCCAGATCTGATCAAAACCCACGGAGGTGCGGGTTGTAACGGGGAGCGAGTGACAGACTCATGTGTTCAGAGCAGACTGCTTCTGATTGGATTCTGATTCTGATTGGACGACACAGATGATATGACCAGACTTTGGTTTGAGTGTGGACTGTGGACTCAAGCTGCTTTGTGTGTGAACCACATGTGTATGGGCTGGTCTGAACCCTGCCCATATACACCCACACAAACGCACACACACAGTCCTGGCTAGAGACATGGCTTTACTGTGGCTAAAATAAAGGGAAACATGACATCAGATGTGACATCAGACGCCCCTGCAGTCTCTCTCTCTCTAGAGAGTAGACGGCATAACCATACAAACTACACACACTCTTACACACATTTACACACACACGCACACACACACAGAGGAAATGGCATCACAAAACCTCAGAGTGGAGTGGAGAGAGAGGGACTTCCCATAATCTGACTCGCCCACTCTGCCCTGTGTGTGTGTGTGAGTGAGTGAGTGAGTGAGAGAGAGAGAATGAGTGGTTTCTATGGTTATGCCATCAACACACACACACACACACACAAAGCTATTCAATGCAGCCTACAAAGAGTCTCGGCCCTGGGTTATTTAGTCCCAGCTATCGTGTCCAGATTGTGGAACCAGCTGCAGTCTCACATCTGAATCTTCAAGACTCACATTGTCATTTCCAATTGATTTTTCTTCCCAGGCACAAAGAAACTTGTACGTCTGTCCTTCTACATACTTGTTAACATTATCAGCATTCCTCCTTTCTTAAAAACGGGGTCAAACCTCCCACTTACTTTAGGTGGAGATTTCTAAAAGTGCCAGCAGTAATATTTCAGTGAAGTTTAAGGACAGAAGTAGCAGTTGACAAGTGTCTGGTGAAGAAAGATTTAAAAACACAGAGCTGTACGTGAACTGTTACACCCGCGCTGCCTTACCCAACGTGGCTTCAAAAACAAAACACAGGATAGTTTTAACTATTTGCCCACCGATATTTGCACCCCTCGATTTCATTGATGCTGTTCTTATCATTTTCTTCTGTATGTTTTCAGACGTATTACTGTTACTCTTGTAATTATTATATTATTAACATGACTATTTTTGATTATTTTGTACCCTCTTGCCATGGCCCAGCCTCTTCTCCATGAATTCCTGGTTTTCTGTGAGTTTTTGTTCCAGTTTGCACTCGTCTCCATAAACTATAACTATTCAACTTCAGTGCAGTCTTTTCTGTTAATGTTTTCTTTTCTTTTTTTTTTAAATCTTTTTTTTCACTCACACGGATTTTATAACCATGTTACCATGGACAAGAGGAGGGTCACATAAACCCCACATGATATACAGTGGGAGAAAGAAACAATTGTTTTCATTTTTTGATGTTGTGTATATATTTTTTTTCCATTTTGGAGGATTCTGTAAGAAAAAAAGAGCATTGTACTGTTTAGCCATTGTATTATTTGAAATGCATCCCCCTGCCCTCTCTCTGGTCGTCTCTGTCCCTCCTCTCATGTCCACCTCGGTGGTGAGCTGTCACTCCAGAGCAGGGACAGAGACTTTAGTTTTTATCATGGAGGAACCACCTGTACTTCTGTTTCTCTTCTATCTGTTCATCTTCATTTGTAATTAAACAATAATCAGGGTTCATTAAAAAAGGTAAAAAATTGATGTCAGTTTCTGAGTTTTTCTTTCATTTAATCACCTTTTTTTTTTTTTTCTTCATTTACATTTAATTGACAAAAAGTCAAGAATCAAGAATAACATTGTGAATAACTTAGTTTTACTTCTGGATGTTGCTTGTTTTAAGTTGCATCACTGTAACAGAAATAGAATTGTTAGGCATAGAGCTAAAATCAATTAATCAATGGAAAACTGGCAATTTTAAGATAAAATGCCAAATATTCCACTGCTCTAGTCTCTCATTTCTTAGAACTTTGCTGTTTTTCTTTGTCTTATGTTATAAAATGGTCTGTAGGCCAAACCAGCAAGAAATTTCAAGATTTATCAACTCAGCAATCAATCTGAAAAATAATCAGCAGGTGAGTTGATAATGAAAATAAATGTTAGCTGAAGCCCTGATTAGCCATTGTCTGAAGAAAATAAAAACTTACTGGCTGACTTCTGCCAAACTGTATCACTGAGTCAGATCTCTTCTTTGGTGTTGGTAAATTTGTATTGAAGCAGTATCAGCAGTCGTACCAGCCCATCCCTCCTCTCCGAACACCTCGTTTCTCAGGTTGTGTCAACAGCAAGTCAAGTGCTTCATATTCATCAAAGTCCTGGCACATTTAATGAAAAGAAAAGCCATCCAGGGATAAGTATTCTCTCTTCTCCTCACAATAGGTCTGTGATGGATTTTCTTTTTTTTCTTTCTTTTTTTTTTGTGCCCGTCTGAGAGACAGCTGCAACAAAAAAGACCTTGATGGGAGGGATTTGGTTATGACAATGGAAATGACTCAGGAAGAAGGAGAGATGCTTGTGTCAACCTTCAACAGGGAGACTGACTTTATTTTCTGCTCAGGTGCAGAGAAATATTAGGAAGAGATTTTTTTTTGTCTTAAACATACAGAGTCGTCGTGTAGTTATTTTTGCCTTATGCTGTGTCTATGTTCAGATGAGAGGAATGTTTTTTATATGATTCTCTCGCACCAGCACTGTCTGCTTTATGGTTTTAGTCCACTGAAAGATGTTGGTTGATATATTAGATATAGAAATGAATCTTAATAGTAATAGCTGTTGAATAATATGCTTTACTTCTTAAATCACCGGCATGAAAAATGAGTGCCCCAACAAAATCCCTGCAAACTTGAATAATTCTGATGCTAATTGTGTCCCAGATGACACCTCGTGCCACTACGTGTCTTTTTTTTTTCACTTCAGCCGATGTGGACGTTTTAATTACTCACTAGACTGGCAAACCTCTCATACACGATGTGACTTTGTCATCTGCTTTGTTTCATGATTTGAGTCAGAGTAATGTTTGTGCCCCCTTTGGGTTTTATAAGAAAGTCAGTATTTGGCTGTAGTTTGTGTTTTTGAGGCTAATATTGAAATTCTCATTTTTTAAGCAAAACTAGTGCTGCAAGTAATTTCATTATCAAATAGTTGGCCAAAAGTTTTTATTTTTTTTAATTAAGCCACTAATTGATCTATAATAAGTCAGAAAATAGTTCTCAGAGACCAAGGTGTTTTCGCAGCATAAAATCAAAATGAATTCAATTTTTATTTTTAGACTCTGGATTTCTCCACTAAAACAAAATTATTTCTGTTATTTTCACACAAATTCTCCTCAGAGGGCTCTTAGACTGCAAGGCTTAGACATGAGAGTGTAAATCTAATAACACAGTACATTAGCTCTCCCTCATACTTAAGAAATCACATGTACAAGTTTTGGAACTTTTCTAACTGTATCACTTGGACAAGGTCTCTTTATTTGTAAATATGAGGCTCATTAAAACAAACACACCCTGAGGAGCTGATTTCCCCTTTAATGATCATTTTACAACATCTTTTCCCCCAGACTCTGGTTCCCCCTGTTGTCAGCTTTCAGTACTACTCCTACAGCTCCAGCCTCCCTCCTTTTGGAATCTGCTTTACCAGCTCTCGCGAGACTTGACCCGAGAATCGTGACCGGCTTTTCAATTGCGTGTTTAATCTGGAGATAGTTTACATAAAAAAAATGTGAGCACATATTCATGTCCAGACTCATCAGGTTCCCCGTCAGGAAACTTGTACAGAAGGAACAGTCAACATTTTGGAAGGTATTAAATTGAAAATATAAGTTTCGTAATAGTTTTTTTTTAACCATTTCAGTGGCACGTTTGCTGTGTAATCACTGTAAATTCATATTCTTCATATTTTTTGCATTGGCAGGTCAAATTATCTTATATTGTTTTTAATTGGGAAAGAAAAATAACTCAGTAATTTCATATATTTTACAAACTATTATATTGTACATAATATTGTATAGGTAAAGTTATATTATTCAGCATTTGATTGGTTTTGTCGAGTAAAAACGGTTCAAATTAGCTAGGCTACGGTTAGCTTAGGTTAGTTTAGGTTAATTTAGGTTAGTTTAGCGTAGTTTAAAGACTTGAAACAGAGGGAGATTAGTAGCCTGGCTCTGGTGTCAGGTCACAAAACCTACCAGCACCTCTACAACTCACTAATTAACGTAACGTTTTAATATTTTATCACTAAAAAACCAAAACATAAAACAGATACTTCACTAGTAACAAAACAACACTGTGAAAAATACTCCAATACAAGTAGCCTAAAAGTCCTGTATTCAAAAGCATTCAAAGGTGAGGTCAGGAAAATGTGCTTCAATTATCAAAAGTAAATTGAATATATTTTGATTATTATATAATATAATATAATTAAGTACCTAACTGCTATTGTTGGACAGTTGAATCTGCAAAATGAACATATTTCAGTTGTGATCTAAAAACTTGGGGTTGTTGTGTGGCCTCTGTTGACCCATACATGGCAGTTTCGTTATTTATATCTAACCAATTCATAATGAATCAAATGACCCAAATGTTATTGAGTAAACGGGGGCAACCAAGTTTGTATTTCCTAAAAGATCAAACTATTCCTTTAACTCATGTGAAAACAAACCACAAAGACAATGTTTTCTGTGCCAGGTAAGATGTACACAAAATTGAATTTCAGTTACTTTCACGTGGTTGACTGTCATACTGAAGGTCATGTAGCAGCTATCTGACCCAAACCACCTCTCCGTAACTACACAATCTAATTTTACTCACTTTCCTCACATTTACAGTTTTTGTCCTAAGTTTTAAAATCCTGTTAATCATTTCATTGTTTGTCTCACCCCCAGCACTCATCCTCCTCTCCATCGCTTCTTCTTCTCCCCTGCTATCTGTTTTGAAGTTGATCTCAACAGGCGACGGGTCGCATTAAAAGGAGGTTGACTGACGGGCTGTTTGGCCTCCAGCGGAGAGGGATTGTTGTCTGGCTGAGGGATGAGGTCAGAGGTCACAGTCCAGAGAGCTGGAGACAGAAGCCAGATCACAACAGAAGGCTAATTATCATGCATTGTTGCAGGGCTCCTGCTGGGACTCCGCCTTCACTTTCACCACCAGGTCACTGCGAAAACTTTGGACCTCCAACATTTAAAACCTGGTGAGACACATGATTATTAACATATTTCTAATTATATAAGTTATAAACTGACTTTATGTGCTTGTGCCTACACTGTGAGTTGGATGGAGTGACATAAAAGAGAATAGATTAGCCTTCATGTAATTTGCCTAAAAATAAAGACAGGCACTGAGATTATGAAAAAAAAAAAGGTATCAGATTCCGAATAGCAAAATATTTCAAATAAATTATATTAAATGTTGATTTTATGTAATTTAAAATCATGTTTGATGAGAATCATTTGGAATTATATAATAATCTGTTAATTAAAAATATATACAGTAGATTTAAGCAGATCATTTGGAAAGAATATGCAACTTTTGATACATTCAGACTAAATTAGATAAAATAAACAACATGTATAATTGTTTAGTTTAAAAAATAAATTAGTTTTTGTACCACTGCTTTGGATTTCTTCACTAAATATGTGAGATTATAGAGGATATTTAGGTTTACCTATTAAAGACAAACCACTTATTTTGTACCTTCCTTTTCCTTTGCTTGATTACTTTCTCTGTATGATTGGAGTGTGAACTATTACATCTACAACTGTTATGAAAGGAACTATCAATGACGTTAAGATGACACAGTTTTATCTCACTGAGCTCACTGAGGACTAGTTGACATAGATTTTGAGCAGTCAGTCAGTCAGTCAGTGTGTGTGTGTGTGTGTGAGTGGGGGGGGGGGGGGGATTACATGCTGACAGTTGTGTACCTGTGCAGCAGCAGGTCTGTGAGTGTATTTCTGGAGGCAGATTGTCTCTGTGACTCAGCAGCATCCTCATTAATAAGGATTCATTATCTGTGAGAGTCATAAGAAAAGAACGTACATGAGCTGTGGCTTGGATCAGCAGATAGTTCTCATCCAACTGTTCTCAACCTGAGGGTCCAGTACAGACCTGGCGTAAATTATCTGTGAATATGACAAATATATCTATGGTATCTGCTGTACCTTCACAGTTTCCAATAATTCCAAGGTTGATGACAATATCACACAGCCAACAAAAATCAGGAACATCCACACATCTTGCTTTTAGGTGGGTGCGTTTTACACAGAGTAGACAGCGCCATCTACTGAGCAATAGCAGTAACTGCTGCAGATTCTGAAGAGGAGAATAAAAGTGAAACAGCAGCCAGAAAGATAAGAAAAGTGTCACCACTGTCGCCATTTTTCCACACAACCCTCTCAACAGTCTTCACATCTCTTTGTTGTTTGTTTCACTTCAAATAACCAATATTGAGAACGGAAGACATTGGTGATTATGGGATTTCAGGCTTGTTCTAAATCAAGCAATAAAACTTTATTTCTATAGCATCTTTGATACAGGTTATTAGTGCAATTCTGAATGAGTGACATGCTGATAATAAGACAATAAGACAAATATAAATAATAAAGGGTCAAAACTAATACAGAAGAAAAATACAAATGACAAAAGTAAAATAATAAAACTGATAACCATTGGATGAAAAACAATAAAAAGTGCACTAGAAAAAAGGCAATAAAACAATGAGGTAAAATGTTCGATAAAAATTAAATAACAGTCTTTAAACACTGTAGTAAAAAGCTAAGCTACAGAGGTGATGTCAGGTGGCATCAGGAACAGGGAAGTAAATAAGAACATGATGTGCAGCAGGTGGAGCGCGTTCAGCGTTCATCCAAACAAATACAAATATCATTCATATCAATTTAAATCTTTTAAACAATTCGTAAGAGGCTTCTGACAGAAGGACGACAGTTAATACGAGTGAAAACAACGGAGTAAGTGTATTCAAGAGAAGTAAAAACTTTGATCTTATCACTTGATTTGAAAGCTAGCTACAGTAGAAAGATAATATCAGGTTGTTCTTTTTTTTCGCTCGGTTCACTGCTGCACAGGAAGTAAGCATTTGTTTGTTTTTTTTTGCAGGTGATTACCAATAGATACATGGAAAAACAAATTATTTCTAACTATAGCATTGAGTGTTTTGTATCTTCAAAATCAGAATCCATTACCTGGTCTCTTAGTTTGTAGACGGACCCTCAACGCAACAAGTGGAAGAAAAATCTCTAATCTCTAATCTCCTTCTTCGGAGCAAAGCAGTGATGAGAAACCAAAAACAAACTAATCCATCATATATGTTATCACATCTCATTAGAAAACTCTTGGTGCCATTAAGGTTCATTACTCTCTCCAGAACAGCAAGCAAGGAGTTTTATTACTATTGGCCGTTGTTTTTCTCCTTTACTGGACTCCATCTTTCTCTCAGGGTCAGACGAGTCAGACCAAGTCTCTCGGCCAGATTCAGGAATTCCTTCAAAGATCAATTTACATTGACGATACAGATTCTCCAATTAATCCACCTTTTTACCCACAGTTCTGTGGCTGGAGCGAATTCTTGTATTGTAGACTAGATTTGAGATCACACTCCTTCTTTAGAGCATCATCTAGCCTTTTATTGGAGCTAAATGATGTCTTTGTAACTATATTGTTGTTATTACATGAGGTCCTTGTATAATTACTTTGAGTGGCATAATTTTCAGTTCAGATGTAGAGCAGAGTGTGATTCAGTAGTTTAGACCTGAATCCAGACGTCTTTGTCTTCAAATAAATAATCCAAACGGAAAGCTTGCCTTTACTCACCATGAGCATGAAATTAAACAAGACAAGTACAGCATTTAAGTACAAGTTTGAGTGTTTCCATTTTATGCTATTTCATCTGCTTCAATACAGTTCAGTTTTACTCCACTGCATTTATCTGACAGGAACAGGCACTACTTACTTTGCAGAGTAAGATTTAACACAGAAAACAAATGACCCATAAATACATATTTACAAATTAAACTACTCAGTTGTATATAAACTAATCAGAATTAACTCCACATTAACCAGCTTCATATAAAATGCTACTTATGATGGACTCCATATCTGAATTTTTCGAACTTTACAGTGGCCTCAACGCTTTCTAGACTAATTATGGACCCCACTTGTTGCATGCTGTTTATAATGCTGAATTTGTCACTTGATCTTTTTTTGTGTTTGTGTTTTTTTGTGTTGTATCAATGTTTTTACATTATTGCTATTTTTTTTCATCACTTCTTCACCATTTTGATTTTTAAAAAAACAAAACTCAATAAACATACTTTGGAAAAAAATGTTTCTTAGTCGTTGGAACACCTCTAATATTAATACAATAATGTAACAGAATGGATATAACACATACAGTATAATATTATAACCCTCTGAAGGGACAGGGTCATTCTGCATAATTAGCACTTTGACTTTTGATGCTGTAAGTAAATTTAATACTGTACTTGTAATATAATATTTTTACAGTGTTTTATTACTACTGTTAATCTTAGTTTTTCTTCCACTTCTGCTCAGTTGTTCTGGAGCTCTCGACCACATCACACAGTCTTCATCAACAGACTGAGTTACCATGAAATTTCTCATGATTCTGAGCACCTCTAAGACCTTGACCTAATAGTTGAACTTGACAGTTCATTCCTGACCTTTGAAACAGCAACGCAATCTAAACTCAAGGTCCACTTATTCGATTTTTCTGTTGCTTTTGACTGAATCACAAAGTCCTTGTGACATATAGGTATGAAGTTGATGAAATCTTTATATCATAACCCTCTGAAGGGGGCGGGGTCATCCTGCATTATGAGCACTTTGATTTTTGATGCTGTAAGTAAATTTAATTTGCAGTGTCTTATTACTACTGTTAATCAATCTTAGTTCTTCTTCCACCGCTGCTCAGATCTGCTGGAGCTCTTCACCACCACAGTCTTCATCTGCAGATTGAGTTTGCTCAGTCACCATGAAATTTCCCATGATTCTGAGCACCTTTAGAACCTTGACTTGACAGTTGAACTTGACAGTTAATTTACTGACCTTGTATAGATATAGACTTACTTTATTTATCCCCTAGGGGAAATTCAGGTGTCCAAAAGCTCATTAGTAGTAATAATAATAATAATAGTTAATAATAAATAATAAACAATAATAATTAAATTAGTCCACTTCCTTTGGCTTAGGTGTTAGAGAGATAATTACACAGACAGCGGCTGCACACTCATCTCAGGTTTCATCATTCACAGCAGGTGTAGGCTGTTAAATCTACTGTACATCTACTCAACCTCAAAACGTTGGCCGGGATGGAGTGGAGTGGAGCTGGTCTCATCTGGTCCATCTCTCGCTCTCGCTTTGTTCTTTTTTTAAAAACACACACACACTTGAATTAGAGAGTGTTAGAGTGTTGGGTCAGGCACAGTGCAGGGTCCCTGGAGCTGTTTAGCAGTTAAGTGGCCGTAATGCATTTAGTGTAAAGTGACTGGGATTGGGGGGCTTAGCCGCAGCTCTCCGCCTCATTCTTAGAAAGTGCTCAGAGGTGCTAATACCAGCCGGATTTATGGTGCTCATTCACGAACAGCTCGACTTCTTCTGCGGCAAAGAGTCACTCTCAGTTTCTGACACTACCTCTCTGGCCATTTCTCTCCGTCTTTATCTCCCTCTTCCTCGCCGCCTCTGTCGTTTTCACGATTCATGTCTCGATTTCTCTCAGTGCAACAACCTGTCTTTCACAATTCACTTCACTGTCTATCTCACTCTTAAAAGTCTCCTTCACATCATCATTTCCAGCTTCATTCTAAAGCTTTTCTTAAATCTGGGGTCTCATTTCCCTCCCTCTCTCTAATGTCTCTCGACGGCGCCTTATGAAACCAGCCGCCCCTCAAAGTTGCCTTCTCTCTCTACTCGCCCTACATTTCTGAATACACACTCGTCTGTGGTGAATGAGCAGTCAGTTAGGGAGAGACAGAGACTGCAGTGCTTCACTATCAGGGATGTGGAAGATGTCTGGAGATCCCACTCACTCTGCACTTAACGTGTGAGTGTGTATGGTGCATTTTTACAGATTTATGACTCACAAGTTGTACATGTTATGCCTGATAAAATGTGTACGCTAAATACATAGATTTTTGCATGCGTGTGTGTGTGTGTGTGTGTGTGTGGAGGGGTTGCCTGTAGAGTCTGCACAGTGTACACAAAAGTGTATATATGTGTGTGTCTGGGCACAGTATATGTGTGCTCCAGCACATCTTATGTAACGCACAGGCATGTTATAACTCCACTGTGCCTGCTGTGTGTGTGTGTGTAGGTGCTTGCTTGTATGTGTGCGCCCAGTTGTGTGTAGCTGTGGTTAGTGTACCCGTTTGCCTGTGTGCATATGTGTGTGTGTGTGTGTGTGTGTGTGTGTGCCAGACAGACTGCAATGCCGCAACCAGCTAGCTCTGTATCATCATTGACCAAACTCGCCATCTGTGCCTGTAAGCTATAGAAACAGCGTGTCGCACTGCTACACAGCAATCCGCACACCATTTGTGTCTTATGAAATCGCAGCAGGATGCCACTGTGTTGTGTGTGTGTGTGTGTGTGTGTGTGTGTGTGTGTGTGTGTGTGTGTGTGTGTGTGATGTACACGCCTCTATCTGTCAGTGTATGTGTGTTTGTGCACTCACGCATGTTAAACTGTGTGTGTGTGTGTTTTTTTTTTAGCCTGTTTGCATGTTGGCTTGCACTCTGCCGTTTATTACAGCCTGTACCTGCTCTTACACATTCGCGTGTGTTTGTGTCTGTGTGTGTGCAGGGAGGCCCACTGTGTATATGGGTCACTCTCTTAGGAACCATAATCCCACAGTTTGGACTCAACTTACTCACTGGGGTTTCACTCTTCCTGTTTGGCCAAGCTGATGGCAACAAGCATAATGACCTCACCACAGCACTCGGTCATTGGCCTGCAGACCCCAAGCCTCTCAGCCAATCGTGCGCTGCTCTGGTGACGTATAGTCTCCAGCAGCTGTCCTGATTGGCCGGGGAGGCGGGACTAAGGGATGCTCTGCTGGTTAGAGCACCTCTGATTAGCTGGGATGAGAGAGAGAGAAAAAGCATACGTATTTGGGAGTTGGTGTTCTTTGTGGCTCCTGTTGAAACTACACTCAACCTGTGGCTTGTATGGATCAGAGTGTAGAATACATACAGTATAGATGCATGAATATCACATAGAAAGTTAACTAGTGCGATTAAAGCTGATTTATAAGTGTGAGTTGCTGGTGTAAAACATGAGACAGCTCGGGATGTGACATCTTGATCTCTATTAAATTTGATAATGTCATGTCAGAGCTTTTTAGTCCAGCAAAGGAAGTCTAACGTGTTCTGAAAACACAGTCCTCCCCTCCTCTCTCTCTCCCGTTTTCAGGTTTGTAGACAAATGAACGAGGGATGACAAGAAGCAAAAGAAGAAGATAGAAAGAGAGGTTTCATTGCTGTCCTGCGTGCCTGTATAAGTCACGGACATACCCACAGCGGAGCCCGATTGGCCGCCGCAGCCTCGCTCTCCCAACAGCTGTTCTGTGTTTTCCCACACTGTGATTGGCCACGGTGCGCCGTCGATCAAATTTACTTTGACGCGTGGCTCCGCCCCTGCTCTCCTTCTTCCGCATCCTATTGGCTACTGTACCCGTTCGTGTTCCGCGATTGGCCGCCCGGGCTGGTTGTCAAGGCTTTGGGGCTTCATTCACCATTTTGCGACTGTAGTGTAGAATATACAGGGCAGTAGTTTTTCCTCCTTTTAAGTTGCTTTGCCGGAGAAACATGAACGGCCGCTAATTGGCAGCTGCGGACGACTGGCCACCCTGCCCTATTTTACCCGGCGGACTCAACAGAGAAACACACCGGGGTACTATATATTAGCTGTGGTGAGTATAAGCTGCCCACAAATCTTTCTCCTGCAGCACTGCAGTGGAGGCTTGTTGTGCTTTTTCTCGAGCTGCTAACGTTGTTCACGTTCACCGTGGCTATAAACAGTGTAAGCAGTTGAGCTGATCAGCATATTTTCCGATATATCTGGGCGGCCTACGGAGAGGAGCAGAGGGCGGATTGGGTGTCTTCTGCGAAAAAAAAGGGAGCGGTGCGGCTAGACATAGTGAGCTTGAAACTTTTCCACTAGAAATAAATTCAACGCCATAACTGCCGCTGGACTTCCGAGAACAACTGTTATTTTTCCTGCGTTGTACAAAAACCTCGGAAACTCCTCGCTTGTCATTCCTCCTCCTCCTCTCTCTCTCTCTCCGTCTCTCACATTGACATTTTCTTCCTCTTTTTCATGAATCAACGTGGCTCTTTGAATTAATGTGTCTTTAGGGCCTAGTTTGTGGCAACATACTGACACTTTTCTCCCTCTTGTATCGTCGGTTGCACTAATGCAAATGACGACGGGTGGTCAATACAAAGTTGTCCGGACAGCTTTATGTGTGCGTTAGGACGACTGTCACTTTCGGATGGGCCAAAACGACTGACTTTTTGTCTGCTGTGTGTGTCTGTGTGTGTGGTTGACAAAGTTAACGTGTTCATCTGTGCGGGACATTGTACCCTGTCATGCAGCAACGGGGAATATGGGTCGTATTACATGGTATTAAGGATCAATATGCCCGTTAAACCGGTTATTTTCCCGGTGACAGCGAGAGGGAGATCTCCAAGCGGCCTTGTGTGTAGTAGTTGAGGCCTGGTCGCTGCACGCCACGGCCTGCTGCTGTGTTGTGGAGTAAAACTGGTAGTAATCGCGGTACTACGAGGGCTTGACACATACACGGTACTATCCAGCTAAACCAGAGGTGACGACATCAGCTCTTGTAGTTTGCATTTTGTGCTTCAGACCTGGTCAAGATGAAGTTAACAGCTGTTATCTACTCTGGATTATGATTATGTCAGTATATTTATACACCCAGGCCTGTAGATAATAAAGCACCGTAGTAACCCTGCAAAACTTTTATATATAAAGCAGTTTGCTGTGGGTCAGAAATAAAGGCCTACAACTAAAAATTATTTAGCAGGTAAGGACATAATGAACTGTAAAAGTTAACCACTGTGGGATTATTATAGTGAATTTATGGCACGGTTGACAAACATTTGTATAACTCCTATACAGTTTTGTATGCACAAGGCCTGTATGTTCATAGGTAAAACATTATCAAGTTAACTCACTCTAAACTTGGTATAATAATCAGTTGCATGTCACTGAAGTTATAATTAGTTTGTTTTAGCCCAGTTGTGGTTGATAAAGGGATTTAAAGTGTGACCTAAACTTGGACAATCGCTCAGTTAAACAAAATTATGCAGCAGTTCATGTTTTTGCTCACCTCACATGACTTAAATCAGCTTGATGCTGCCTACGGTCATGTTTACTATGTATTCATGTCAGTGTATAGAAGAGGGTAAACACTGTTCTGCAGCTGAAATATGACTGAACTTATTACCTTGCTCTGTTTGTACACCCAATAAGCAGAAAGCGCCCGGCTTTGATCACTGAGCATGAAACATAGGAGGCTCAGGCCCACTATAGCTCCCATATGGGCTTCTTTGCTCCATATTTCACGGAGGGGTGTGCGAGTTGCATCAGTTTGTCTTTAAGCTGTTATCATTAGGCCCATGACTCTGACACCAGCTGTTGTACACAGTGCACTACTGAGTAAACACACGTAGCATACCACTATCGTGACCAAGTAAGGCAGGCTGCCAAATTATTTTATGGTGGCTGCTCTACGGCCGTCTGTCCTAAATAGGGATTTACATAGGACACAGTGATGGCTGTGAGCTCTCCAGCTCTCTGTGTGCACTATCAACTATCATCACATAGATGTTTTCTGTGTGTGTGTGGCCTTGAGACAGGCGGCACTCATCTCTGAAAATGGATTTCTCTCCAGCCGATATGATGTGGCAGATATTAAAAGGACTTGAATGAATGTAAGCTTTCACAGACGAGCGGGGAGGCAGCAAAAGGGAGAAGAGACAGGCAGACAGAGAGAAAAAGACTGGTGGGAGGACGAATGTAGAAACAGGGACAGACATGTGCGTTAACAGTCAGTGAAACAGTCTCTGACAAGTAGACGAGCCTAGTGGTGGTTGATAGTCATCAGTCCAGGAACACTTTGGCAGTGGATATCACAGCTGCAGTGAGAAATTTCAAAAAAGAAGATGGGGCATATTGGTGGTGGTGGTGATTCTCCCTCTTATACACTTGTTATTAACATCGTATCTCTGTGGAGACTCTTGTATTGGAAGAAATGAGGCAGAGCACACAGCAGTTAGGACCTGAGGCGAGTCCCACGCGAATCAGCCGCACAGCAAACAAACCAGTTAAATGACAACAGTCCCCCACCCCCCGTTCAACAAGTCAGCAAAATCAATCTGTTTTACTTTTCTAAACTGAGGCAGAAGTGTGAATGAGTCCGGTGTGGAATAGGAGATATTCTGAATGACTCTGGCGTGGCTAGGAAGAGTGATACTGAATGACTCTGGTGTGGAATAACAATTATTGGGAACAACTCTTGCTTTTCTGGATGACTGCAGCACAAAATGAGGATAGAGACTAAGTGGAAGGAGAGGAGAGAAAAAGAAAGATGAGAGGTAAAAATCGATATTTGAGAGAGAGAGAGAGAACGCAGGCAGGGGATAAGAATGAACGTGTGATACTAGCAAAGAGAGAGAGGGAGGAATAAAGTAACGGGAAGTTAGGTAATGGTCTTCCACAGGAAATGGAGTTTGTAGGGGCGGATTGACTCTGCTTTGAAATACATAGATAAAGGTCGCCACCAAGAGAGAGAGGGAGCAAGAGAGAGAGCGAGAGAGAAAAAGGGAGGGTTTCAGTATGCGAGTGAAGAAGGAATTCCCCCGCCTCTACTGCCCCGGCCAAGAAGTAGTGTGTGTGTGTGAGAGGAGTGCATGCAGAAAGGCTTGTCTGGGCAAATTGCAAAGTGCTCCTCACTATTTCCATACAGTGTTGTAAGCTTACATTGTGTTTACCGTACAATATGGCCTCCTGTTTTCATTATGTACCTGGTATGTCTGCAGGCCTTGTGTAATGTGAGTAGAACCTGTTATGTAATGAATTAATGTGTAATGAATTTGTAGATGAGTCATGTTCATTACTACTCTAGTACGATGGTGCATCATTTAGCAGGGAATACATTTCTTAAAATTAACGTTTAACTGTTTATTACGGTTGTTTTGTATGACGCCTGTAATCACAAGGTCCCACTTTGCTGTGCTTTTATTTTGAATTACTTTGATGCCACTCGAATCTTTTCACAGATGTTTGATTTTGATTCAGTCAGTCACTTTTCCTTTCAAAGCCATGCAGCTAGTAGCTATCCTGTGTGGTGAATAGGCTTTGTGCATGTCTGAATATGTTTGCCACATGAGTAACCCACACTCCCTGTTCCTTTTCTTTCAGAGTCTCTGGAATAAGGTGGGCAAGTGCCGAAGTCGCGCAACGAAGACAAGACAGGATGAGAGAGACAGGAGGAAAATAGTGCAAGAGGAAAAGGAGGGGAAAGAAGAAAAAACTAGGCAGAGCAAGAGGGGAACGCCAAGGAGAATCTCTGGGATAAATAAATAAAAAGACTTGTTTGGAGAAAAGGCAAGCTAGATGAAAAGATGAAGCCGATTAAAAAGCAGGGCCGGCGCTCTCCTCCTTCCACTCGGGCCAAAGGGGGAAAGCGTCGTGGAGTGGGGGACGCCCCAGAGGGAGGAGAGAAGAGAGACTCAGATGAGAACAGAGACAGAAGCAGATCACCACAAAACCAAACTTCCTCCTCTTCTTTTTCCTCTAATTCACACTCAGAGTCCTCCCAGGCCGACCCAATCAGAGCGCGGGACACTTCAGACAGGGAGGGGCTATCAGAGACGACGGTGTCGCTTGTGATGGATTCTGAGAAGTTGTTGACATCCTCGGATGACAGATCAGGGAGGTCAGCTGTGAGCAGCGGGAGCCACAGTGACAGCGGAGGCAGCAGCTGTAGTAACAGCAGTACACCGAGCGCCAACAACAGCCCGAACCCCGCCTCCAGCCGAAAAACCGCCACCTTCAAGGCCCGGTCCCCAAGAAGAAGTACACCTCTGAACACTGCTTGTCTAACACTGCTGGTAACCATAGCAACCCTGCCTCCAGCACGCCCCCTCCTCTTCCTCTGAGCAGTGGGGTCCTCAACCACGGGTCAACAGGTTCAGGAAGTGACATCAGCATCTCACACCCTGATGGCGGTGGTCAGAGTCGGAGCCTGATGGACGACTTCCAGGTCAGGACTACTGGCAGGGAGGGGACTCAGGACAGCTCCCCAGGACCCCCCACCCTGTCGCTGGGAGTGGAGAGGGAAAGGCCTGGAGGAGGGGAAGGGGTGAGAGACGCAGAGCGAGTGTCGCCCAGCCCCCTCCCCCGCTGCTCCTCGACCGACACCGCCAGCGAGCACTCAGCTGATCTGGAGGTAGTTGGCGACACGCGTGCCCTCACACAGATGTCTGCACACGCACCATCCAGTCTCCCTGACGCACTGTCAGACGCCCTCGCCAAAGGGCTGAAGAATCAGCGTGTCCTCGCCCGCCAGCTCAGGAGGAGAATTGACGAGGAAGGAGGAGGCGAAAGGAGGGATGAAGGAGGGATTTCAGACCTGGTGTTCCGGGCTGGGGTGGTCCGTAAGGTCAGCGGCGAATATGGAAGCCTGGAGGTGCAACTGAATGGGGAGAAGACGCTGTGTCGTTATCCGTATCGCCATGACAGCCCCCCAGGGGTGGTGGACATTATTCTAGATGCCCCGCCGCCTGGTGTCCATCCAATACCTATTGGCACCCGTGTCTGTGTACCGTTTGGCAATGAGGAGTGCAGCGAGGGCCAGTGGCAGTGGTACCGAGAGGGTGTGGTGACTCAGGTAGACACTCACCCTGCAGTGGCCAACCGCTACCGTGTCCTGCTGTCTGAGGAGAGGGCTCACTCTGTGGACGAGGAAGAAGACGGCAGAGGGGCAGCTGGTGCTACTCAGGCGGTGTGGGTCTCCCGACAAACACTCCGGCTTCTGGTGCCACCTTGGGATCTGGATTTGCCGACTGGAGGAGGACGAGAAGGGGAAGACGGGGTCAGAGAAAAGGAGAGGGAGCGGGAGGACAGGGAGGAGATGGACGTTGAGCAGGAGGTGTGTCGTCTGAGCCGGGGGATGGCTCCAGGAGTGGGCTCAGTGGGGAGAGGGATGCCCTACCCAGGCATGGTCCCTGTTTCGTCCACATTGGGCCACAGTATTACCTCCCCAGTAACTCCGGCGTCAGTCCTCAGCCTGGCTCCAGGCCGAGAGTGGGAAATTGAGAAAGACTTGGAGAGGGAGAGAGACCTCCAGAGGAAACAGGAAAGAGAGAGGGAACGAGAGCGAGAAAGGGAGAACAGTGTAAAACATCAGCAGCAGCAGCAACACCACCCGTACATGCCACTTACCCCTGAAGAAGACATGGAGGTGTCCCACTTTAACATGGTCCCAATGGGGGCGATCATACCTGGGGCCAAACCAATGGCAGTTCCCCAACACCGCCACATCGTCTCTAAGCCCCCGCCTGGCTACCTCAGTCCCCACCTGTCTGTGGTGCGGGGCATCGGGATCCCCTCCGCCCACTTGGCTTTGAACCCCCATCCCCCTCCTTCACCTGTCCTGTTAGGCCTTGACCCAGCAACCGCAGCAGCTGCAGCAGCTGGTGCTGTCCTCACCACCCCCCAGCTCCCTCCTCTCCCTCCCATCTCATCATCCACTGCGTCCTCCTCCAGAGTAGAGAAGGCCTCAGGAGGAGGTTCTTCCAGCGGAGGAGCAGGTGGCGGTGGATCCGGATCAGGTTCGACCTCCTCCTCTTCCTCACGTTCCCGCACCCCGCTGACAGCTGCCCAGCAGAAGTACAAGAAGGGAGATGTGGTGTGTACGCCAACAGGCATCCGGAAGAAGTTCAACGGGAAGCAGTGGAGGAGACTGTGCTCTCGGGAGGGCTGCTCCAAAGAGTCCCAGCGCCGGGGATACTGCTCCAGACACCTCTCAATGAGGACCAAGGAGATGGAGGCCAGTGGAGGCGGCCGGGAGCGGGGCGGAGCCAGCAGTACAGGGACCCTAACGCCCTCTGACCTCCGACTGGGAGGTGGGAGAGCCAGCTCAGAGTTCGACTGGGATGAGACGTCACGGGAAAGCAGTGAGGCCAGCAGCCGCGGAGGAGACTCCCGTCCCCGCCTTGTCCTTCCCTCTCTGCTCCCCCAGGACCTCTCTCGTTTCGACTTTGATGAGTGTGAGGCAGCAACAATGTTGGTCTCCCTGGGGGGCTCCCGCTCAGGCACGCCATCATTCTCCCCCATCTCCAACCAGTCGCCCTTCTCCCCCACCCCGTCGCCTTCACCCTCTCCACTCTTTGGCTTTCGCCCTGCCAACTTCAGCCCCATCACTGCTCCTGCCTCACTTACACCACGCCGCCATCGCCAGCTCAGCGGCACTAAGATGGGCACACCAGGTGCTGAGCGAGAACGCCACCTGTCGGGGATTGTGCCCACTTTTCAGACCAACCTCACTTTTACTGTTCCCATGAGCCCCAGCAAGAGGAAGCTCGACACTCACCCACCCCCTCCACTGCCGACAGTTCAGGACTACCAGACCAAACCTGAGCAGCAACAGCTTGTGGGTGTAGGTGGGGGGTTGGTGGGAGAGCCATCCCTGGGCCACAGCCCTGCCGCCTTCAGAGTCCTCTCCCCCCAGAGTCAGCCGACAACTCCCTCCTCACTCTCTTTTCCCCGGCCCCGTAGCGCCACCAGCAGGCCACCATCATCAGCCGCTTCCACGCCTCCACCAATGCTGGTCTCTCCCACCCCTCCCTCCCCTCTACCCCAGGAACCCTCACCACGGCGCATCGTGCCCCTCCGTGATTCCCCGGTCATCGTACGCAACCCGGATGTCCCCTTGGCCAAGTTCTCTGATGGCCCATTAGGAAGGAGAGAGAGAAGCAGGTCCAGGGAGCACAGCCAGCCCCAACACACTGCTCCCCCCGGCCTTCAGGCCCCCGTCCCTATCAATGGGGCCACCACCAATGGTGCAGTTCTTCTGCGCAACCCCACATCAACACTTGTCCTGGTCACCTCCAGCTCGGTAAGAAAGACACAATTTCTTATTTTATATGATATATGGTACAGTACAGAATATAGTATCTATTAGCTCATGGTATATATCGTCATATCACCCAACCTTAGCACATTTTGTTCCAAGCCAGTGGCCTCCATGAACCTTAGGCCCTAAAAAATTTAAAACATGCATTACAAGATATTACATATTCATGTCATGAATATGAGGCATGTATAGGGATGGGTCCCGAAACCCAGTATTAAACGGGCCCCCGCAGCTAGTATCGATAAGCACCGACGTTATCAGTTCTGCTCTCTGCATTTGAGAAATTAAGAAAATAGATTTCCTGTTTATTATTGTGACATAGAAGTTGTTTGGCACATTTTAACTCACCAACTCTGTTTCTGATCAAGATCAAGACATTTGTCTATGAATGATGCATTTTCATGGGAAGGGGGGTCATTTGCTGTTGATCAAAGGTTCATCTTACTGATTCAGAATGTTTTTGGTCAATGTATAAATTCTATATTTTTGTCACAGACTTAGAAACTGACTCCACCATGAAAGTGAGTTCAAAAATACTTCAGAGAAAACCTCGATTTTGATTTTGAGTACGAAATACTAGCAGTGGAGTCCAGTGGAGACCTGGAGTGAGAGCCCTGAAACCACTTCTGCATTGAAGTTAATAGGGTGACATTGAAGTAGAATGATTAACTATGTTGTGTGTGATTAAAAGAACATTTTAGTTATAGAAAATATACATCTAGTTATTATTGCTGTAAGTAAGTTTCTCTGCAAATATAAAACATACATTTTTGACATCTCCTCCCAGTCCTTGACCCCAACCACGATGAGCCACACATCCCTGTCCAGCCCCTCCACCCCCGGGTCGATGTCCACCTCAGTCCTGTCCTCCTCTGGCTCTGGAGGCAGGGAGAGGGAGAGGAAACCTGAGGGACACCAGGACGCCTCTGGAGGCGCACTGCCACAGCCGGTAGCCTGTCACCCGACGCCGACCGCCCTGCTGCCACTCATACTGCCAGCTGAGTCACCTCACCCTGCCCCACGCAAGCAAATCATCATGGGACGCCCGGGGACTGGTAAGGAAGGACGGGGGGAGATGGGTTGGGAGATCATCAAGGCCTCGTGGCCTTGACCATTGTTCCTGTCAGATACAAAGTGAGTGCCGAGCCGTACATCTGCCATACTGTAAAACAGGAAGGGATGTACAGGCTGTATCTCTGTATCAGGTCTAGTGCGTCTTGCTTTCATTATTTCTCTCAGGTTCCAGGAGTGTCATCAGAGTACTATGGTTATGACTCATGTACATTGTACTATTGTTTGCTTGCAGTGTGAGAAAAGTAACCAAAGGACATTTTTCTCCCTTGATCTGCAATTTTAGGGCATTTTTACCCCTTTTTATTGAGTTATAAATTAATATTTATCAGATTTATTTTTATTTTTAAATTATAATACGCCATGATAGATAAAGTACAATGTTCTGCTGCTTTGGGCTGCATACTGCATTTTTTGCCAGTAGCCCACAGTAAACAATTACCAAGGCTCCCATAAAATCAGCCACAGTGGACACAGGGGGAAAGTAATAGCATTCATGCATGTTATACCGACTGGCAAAAGACAATTAAAAGCTACAGGTAAACAAAGTATACAGTGGATTACTTTTTTGGCACTTTTTTATGAACATTCAGGAGCATTGTGAGCCAAGCTTTGGTCCATTTCATGTCGATTTTGTACTGTTTAATATATTTATCGCTTCCTGGTTATCATTGCCGTCTTGAATCATACCATCAGCTAACTCTCTGAAATAGAGAAGAGACAGAAGCAGCACACTGTTGTTTGAGAGAGGATGAAAAGCTGTGATGTTTCCATCATCAGCACAGTGTATCTGCTTTTAAAGCATCTATTCAGGCAAAAAAAATCTGTTGTGAAAATATTTTGTCAGCTTTGTGTGCACACTGTTGGATGTAAGAAAATTGGCCGCTGAGAAATAGAGGTGTTTAAATTCATCATATACTGTATGCTTGTTTCCATGCCAACCTTGCGATATTACAGTATGGCAAAACTCGAGAAATGTTACTTTGAATATATGAATATGAAGATGGTTTCCATTTAAAAGGCTTGACGTCTCATTTTGTATCATTATGATGCATCACTTTCTAAATCTGAAAACTGAAAGTGTAATAAATTTACAGGGATTTGTCTTAGTGCAGAGAAATATTAGCAATATACAGTTCATATTGACACGTAGTCATGTAAAAAGTATATTTGATAATAACTATACAGTGCATCTTTCACTTAATATGCCATCAGGAAACTGGCATAGTTGCAGCTGCAGAAGATTTGTTTTTATCATTGAATACAAGTGAGATATTTACACCATGAGGATCTTTTCTTTCTTAATTTTAATATTTAATATTTCATAACTCGTCTGATTAAATGATAATTTCTGGACTTAGTTCAAATGATGAAGATGACTTCAGTGAAACCATTTTTTTTTTTAGAAAGATCTGAAAAGCTTTAATATATGAGTCGCTCAGGCAGCCACCCAGATCTGCTGCTCATTGTGTGTAATGTGTGACTCATTGTGTGTAGTTGCTGAGTGTGTGTGCGTATGCATGGGGTGTCACCCTCTTTATATATATGTATGTGTGTGCGTGTGAGACAGAGATAAGGGGGTGTTTTACTGAAACTTTGAAAGGAGACTGAGAATATTAACATGTCTAGGCATGTAAGACTGAGAGCAGAGAGTGCAGAGAGCAACGAGGAGATTCACACCCCCTCCTCCCCACACACACACACACACACACACGCACACACGTACACGCGCACACACACACGCACACACTCACACACACTCACACACACTCACTCACTCACTCACACTCACTCACACACACTCACACACACTCATCTCAGTGTTCCAGACAATCAACAACCTCAGACAGGGCATCAAGGGCAAGTCCAGCGTGATGTGAATGTGTTTCATCACTCTCAACAGAAAAAGGAGTAATCGTATTGCCGGCATGTTGTCATGGATACACTGTTTCCACCGGTAGAATTAGTGCAGTAAAGCGTTGAGGCCTGAGCTGATTACCGAAGTGCACTTTTTTTATTTCTCCCTCTCCCTCTCACATCCCTCGCACTGCCGCTAACAGCCACCTGCCTCTGTAGCGTAACGTTTCCTCCGCCATACATTTTTAAAAACACCTAGAGCCACAGCGGGCCCAGAAACAAACACAGGCAGAAGGCAGTGGAGGCCCCACGGCTGAGATCTCTCCTAAATATAGCCCAGCTCAAGTGCAGCTGCATTAGCATCACAAGTTTCATTACTGTTCTCTTCGAGTACATCTGCAGCCTTCAGTGAAGAAGAAGTGCTGAGGTTCCATACTGTTACACAGCTGAGGAACTATATTATTGCTTTTGCACCCGCAGGAGGAATTATTTGGAAAATTCCTCAGTGGTAGTGATGTGTAGTCAGAGGACAGGTGCATAATTTTCCCACCTTAAAGCACGAAGACAGCTGTTCACTCCATCAGATGTATTTCTTTTTCACTGCTGGCACTTGCTAGTCATGTCATCGCTGTCAGCACTTCAAGGAAACCAATAGAGACAGATGGATATCCGAGCAGTGTTTCTGTTTTGGATATTTTTTCACAACTCACCACTGTTGCTGGGATATTCATGCCTCGCCTCTTTTGGGTGTCAGCAGGTCCTTTTAAAAGTCTGAAGAATCTCAAAGTCCTATTATTTAACACTTTAAAGGGTGAGGTGGTGCTATTCTGTATTTTTCTCACAGTCCGCAAATCCCATAAAAAGCCCAAAACCAACAGTGTGTTAGTGCATCTCTCTTTTCAACTTCCCCCAGTCTTTGGTGCACAAGCCCATAAGTACATTTTTCAAAACTTTGTCACCAGTGAAAAGTTTCATTCTTAAAATCTCAGGCTCAGTAATATCCAGGCCCAGCTGGGCACTGTAGTGTTTAGCAAACATTACTCAAACAGGAGTAAAAAGTGCATATGTTGACTATTTTCAGCAGTGCATTAATACACATTTGGTACTTCTGTGGGTAACTACAGGAGTGATAAGGTTGGATTAACATGTTCATCGCAGATAAGAAAAATGTCACTCAGTGCAAGAGTGTTTTTGTGTGGAAAAAGATGCATCGGTTTCGGTTACACAAAACACACACTTGTTAGTAGGATTAAGTGGAGTAAGTTCATGGGATTTGTTGACAACAAGAAAAATAGACAAGATCAGCAGCTTTATCCTTTTGGAGGTGCTGCTAAAATATCACCTACTACAGGTTTAATTGAATTCCTTAGTTTTAACCCCTACATACACAGTGATATTTAGTTGAGACTGAGTTGGAAAGTTAAGCAGATCAAATTTGACCACATCAGTGGGTGGAAGAAGTGCAGAGTGTTGATTTCGCGCTTTCAGTGGGTCACATTCTGACGCTGCATGACAGGGTTAATACAGTATTGACAATATAAACATTTCCTGTTGCACTGTTCATTCAGATTAGTACCACAACTGTCATAAGCTACATTCAGATGGAAACAGTCTGTTTCTGTCAGCTGCCAGTTTCATTATTTAGATTACTAATTTGGTCTCAAATACAAATCAAGATTGACTGAAGGTCTGAAAAAAGTATTAAATTTGTCTTAAATCTCCTGATAACCTGCTTCTGATTACATGTGGCCACACAGACTAATTAAAATGTTTACATCAGAGTTTGATGTACCCTCCTGATAACATTCAGGTTTAATGAGAATGGAGACATTACTTTAAACAACCTGGGCTCAGTCCCTGAAGTTGGCTGGTATTCACACTGCTGATTAAACCTACACCTATAAACTGGTTGATATTAACCGTTCCACTCAATGACAAACCAGTTTTCCTTTTTCTCCTTTTATTTTGGAAGGTTCAGCAATTTAAATGGACAGTTAAGTTACATGGTTCCCTTCCATTAGACATTAATCATTATTCATTAGATGAAAAACTGTTGAATAGAAAGATCAGAAAAGAGAAAACATATATATTTATACGGTTAAGCTTTATTATTAATTATTCCACCATGTTTTCTCAATTTAAAGATTAACCAGAGTGACTTTAAGTCATATCATCGCCATTTCTTTTGCAACATTTACAACATTTGGCCAATAAGGAACAAGAAATTGCATCAAAATAAATAAGAAATTCTGGGTGCATCATTTGTTCACCAGAGAGCACTGACAAGTCGATTGTTCCAATTCTCAGTTTGTATCTCAGTCACAATTCTTTCAAAAAAAAAAAAAAAAATCTCAGGGTTATTTGTTTATGTTATGTATTTATATTTAAAAAAAGGGAATTACTTTCATCTTATATATTGTTAACTTTAAAAAAAAAAAAAAAACAGCTTTAAAAATCCAGGATCTATTTAGCTTTACTGCTGATGTGTTTTTGAGCAAACCATTGAATCCCTACAACCTTACGAGGTGCTGCTGTGTAGCTGAATTTGACCCCTGACCTACCTGAAAATAAGAAGGACAGCAAGAAGATATACACATATGTTTTACAGTAATAAATGCCAGTACTATTTCTGGTCTTTCCCACTTAAAGACCTGTAGTGTGTAAAACGTGAAAAATCCTCACTTCCTCTGCTGAAGTTCCTCATGCAGACAGCAGCATAAACCGCCAGTGAGTAGTGAGGAGTGCAAAGGTTACAGTGCAGTGATCATAGTCATGTGACACCAGAATCAGCATTTAAAAGAGAACTTGTTGTAGGTGTAACCAACCAACAGCATCAGCAGAGTGTCCTGGATGTTTTTACATTTTCCTCGTTGTCTAACTCAGCAGGATCTGGATCTCTGTTTCAAATTAGCCACAGTAAGTGAATGGTTCGCTATATATAGACCATTTTAATACTTTATTATAAAATTATTCATGGAAACGGAAACTGGACATTGCAGTGCTGCAGCATAGAGTTCACAGCCAATTTATTTCCACCAGGCCTGAGAGGAGGGTGAAACTGTTTTTAGTTTAGTCCACTCTCAGAAACGAATAATCACTGCTGAAGTAACATAAAACCATGAAGTCCTTCACTGATTCCCAAAGTAGAAAAAATATTTAAAAAAAATTCAGGAGCAATTGAATCGGTAGTAACAGCTGTGGTTAAAGTTGTTTGACCACTTTTGGTGTTTGTTGAAGTTGTAATAGTATGAGTATTTGTGGTTGTCATATTAATGTTAGCAGTAATAGAGCTTTCAGTGTAATTGTATTGTGATGATATGAACATTTTACGTAATGTAAAATGTATGTAATATAGAATCATTATATTTTAATGATTCTGTGGAATTTTTAATTAGAGCTTAACAGAATCACAAAGTACAAAAAAAAGCATATTTGACACTGATCTGCAATTTTCCAAGCTATTTTTTAGGCTATTTTTTTTAATGATTTCAAGGCAAGGTGATTGGATAAATATATGTTTGGTATTTTGATTTCTGCTTGTAAAAAAGTGCTCACAAGGTTAGCTGGTTACTTCCTGAACCCCCAATGATATTAACAAGAGGATCAAATATTTATATATATATATATATTTTTTTTTAGTCATTAGTCACTTTATTTTATTAACCTATTTTATTATAATTATGATCTAAATTGTATTTATCTGTATTTTATTCTATTTTACCTATTATTTTATTACTGCATCCTATTCTATTTTATGTTAGGGTTATTTTTTTAATGTTATTATAACTTTTTAAATCTATTATTGTATCTCGTCGTCAGCTTTCTCACTTGATTTGTCCTTTTCTTTTTAGCTCATCAGTCTGTGAAGCTTTTTGAAATGCACTAACCTGTATAAAAAAAGTGCTATATAATTAAAGTTTGATTGATTGATTGATTGATTGATTGATTGATTGATTGATTGATAGATTGATTGATAATGATGCTGAATGAAAAGTTAAGGGATCACCAGTTATTTTACAGTAATCCTGAGGTGACCATGAACCAGTGATCACCAAAGTCACTGGGATTCATGCTCTGCGATATAAATGTCTGTACAAAGTTTCATGGTAATCCACCTGATAGCTGTTTCGGTGTTGTGTCAGTGTTGTGTGTATATTTCAGTGGTGGGTCAGCTGACCAACAGTTTTGTCTGATAAAATCACTTAAACTCTTTTATATATGATATTGTGATATACGTCTGTATCAGGAAAAATAATTTCTTTTAACCATAACACTCATACCTAAGCTGCAGTGATAGAGATTTGTGCACAGATTGAATATGAACTGTGTAGTCTTTCTTTCTTGGCTTAAAATGTTCTCACTGCAGAGACAGTTGGGTTCAGAGTGTGAAGCTAGGCAGCAGTGTGGCAGCAGTCTAGACGGCGAGTAAGTCTGGAGTCTGGAATCTATGTGGATAAAATAACAGGTTCCTTCATCACATCACACACCACATGACCCCTCAACTCTCATTATCCTGGGGGATGGTCTCTGTGTGTGTGTGGTGGTGGTGGAAAGGGGGGGCAGAGTAGGCGACTGAATACACAACTCCATTCATGGTCTTGGGTCTCTGGCAGTTTCTATGAAAGTGTAGTTTTTAGTAGCTCTTGAGCTCATCGCTGGCTGACGATCACATAGGATTTCACATGGTGCCAGAGGGCAGAGCGCTACCTTCTGTCTACAATCCATGATGCTGAAATGGATAAACATGATGACATTTCACTTTTTCTCTCCCCCTCCCCTCCTCTCTTCTCTCTCCCTGCTTGTTCCCACAGTTTGGACCAACGTGGAGCCTCGGTCGGTGCCAGTGTTCCCTTGGCATTCGCTCGTCCCTTTCCTGGAGCCCAGCCAATCAGGAGTGGCTGCCCAGCCTGCTGATGGCCAACAGCTTGTCAATCAGAGCAAAGGTAGCAAATGACCCCATTCCTTTTCTCTGGACATGACATCATGACTTTTTACCGAGAATACAGTCACAGAAGTCTGATTTTACAGCTTATATAACTGAATGTATACGTATACATACACGTATACATATACATATACACACACACACATAGTGGGGTCCAAAAGTCTGAGACCACTTTCCCTTTCAAGTGAATCGGAATAGATAAAATAATCATAGAGCTGTGTTTCTCTGCCAAAACACTCAAGTACAAATGTTGGTTGGACAAACCAGCAGCCAAGTCAGTGTTTCCCAAAACAGTTGCGACTGAATTGCAATTCAGCACAGTTGGTGTTTACACCAATATAGTTCCAGTAACATTGTTGATAACACTGTTTATTGACTCAAATGCTAAATTTTATTCATGGACTAATTTTGACTGGTGGGAACAGTCAGTAATCTAAAAGCTAATCTGAGGACTGCAGTTTCTTTCCCGTAGACCTTCACAACGCCTTATTTTAGGTCTTTAAGTAATTTTTCCTTTATTTTTGCAAGGTGTAGACTGTTGTAAGGTTAATTGTTTAAGATCATATTTTCAAATTGCTTGTGTTGCCCAGCCAACAGTCAAAAGAAACAGTGAATTGTTGACATCTTTGCTTTTAAAATGACTGAAAGGATAGATGGAGATGGAGATTATCAAAATAGATGCCAGATAGGATCCCATTCATTGCTGTATCAAACACCACAGTGTGTATAAAGTCCTTTAAGTATTTTCCCATCGGCATAAATGCTTAAAAAAAAAACCTGTAAGTTATAAGGATGAGGATAAACCCAGTGAAAGGAAGCAAACTCACTAAACGGCAACTGCAGTATAAAAAAACAAAACAGTGTCAACTCAGTCCTGTAGTTACTAGATTTAATGGCAAAATACTTCTGTAATGTGCAGATGTAGTGACTAAACCGCTGAGGGAACATTTCCTGTATATGTGAAGTGCTTTTGTTTCACTTCTGCAACATGTTATAACATATAGTAGATGTAATCAGAGCTCGTCACACCTCCCACAGTGAGTTGGCCAGACCTACTCATCAGAAAGCTGCATGCAGGGCAGCCCTGCGTTTACACACATGGTGCTGTTACTTCATTTCATAAAGCTTTTCACTAAGTGGCACATTTTTTTTTTTTTTCAGAGCCTCGCTGCGGCGTGGCCCTGGTGAGTGACGGTCGCACCGGCCCTCCAGACCTAGAAAGGGGCTCGCCATCATGCCCTCCCCCGACCAATGACAATCCTCCTACAGATAGGGGCGGGGCTGACAGCGAGACAGAGAGCGATACAGATGACCCGTAAGTACAAATGTGTTTTTTATTTTTGAGCTGCATTTCTTTCCCGTTCTCCTGGTCCTTGTCAAGGCCGCAGAGCTTTATGTTTTGAATTGTGAGATGTTTTCTGACAATTTAATTTCTGGCTCATCAAAGATTTTAATTAATATAGCAGAGCAGAACAGTGAGTTGCTCAGCAATAGTTTTCTGTGATGGTTGTCAAAGTCCAGCTGTGGTTACAGATGGCAAATGGAATAAAGAGAAGAAGAAGCTCAAACAAAAGATTGAATTCAAATTCAGATGATGTGGCACAGGATGTAGTTTAGGTTTTATTGACACAAAAGGTGGTAATTTATATATTTCTATTATTCACATATAAACTCAGTGACTTATTGGAGTGAGATGTCACTCGGTTATTCCTGATTTGTTCTTTGCTTTCTCCTCATTTACTGCTTGTGGTATTTTATTCTAAAGACTTGTTTTCCTCCAAAATGATATGCATCCTTTTTGGAAAATAATCTCTAAGATGAATATGAAGAAGCAATAAAACAAACGTATTGTCAGATAACCTTCTGTGCTTTGAAAAGTATCCACTTGTAACAGTAACTTGTTTTGGTGCCACTTTTACTCAAACTCCTCATACATTTGTGTTTGTTTCCTTTCTGCAACTCTCTGTGTGAGTCAGTAGAAAGCAGATAGTAACTGCAGATATTAGACACAGTTTGTTGCTGTAATTAAAATCACCAGCTTTAAAACTGTCAAGGACACAAACACTTAGAGCAGGTTCCCATCCACCGCTGACAATAGAAATTCACAAGAAACAAACAAAAACAAACAACTTTTCTACTAGCTGCATCTGTGTGTGTGTGTGTGTGTGTGTGTGTGTGTGTGTGTGTGTGTGTGTGTGTGTGTGTGTGTGTGTGTGTGTGTGTGTGTGTGTGTGTGTGTGAGTCTGGCAAGAGTTGTACAGTCTGTGCTTGCTCATTCCACTCTCAGTCTCAGGCTGTGTCTCTGCGTCTGGCTGGGTTATTGCTCTTTCAGAGTGACTCAGACGGGCTGCGTGGCTGTCTGGCTTGTAGTGTGGTTTTGAATGTTTCAGGGTCACTGTGCTCACAAAGGCCGCCATCGCCAAGAGAAATGCTTCAGCAGTCTCTTAATGTTGCAGTGGTAACACCTGTTATCTGCCTGCATCTCAATGGACAGACTAATGGTGTTAGAAACAAAGTCCACGAATTTAACAAGATTTCAGCCTTATTTATTATCTCTGCCCCCCCCCCCCCCCCCCCCCGTCTGTGCACCCCCAGTGTACGCCTGCAAACAGACACATATAAATGTAAAAAAAAAAGAAGTATAATATAAACATTTTTAAATTTGAGTTTTTTATCTGCCCACTCTCATCTGTCCGTTCTCAGTCTGTGTCACTTCTTTGACACACACAACCTGACAAACTGAAACGACCACGTTCACACATACGCCTATAAACATGTGCACAAATAGCACATCTGATCTTACCCCAACCAAACCCTCACGTAGCTCCAGTCTCCCTGACAACTTCTGCTCGTCTGGTGATTGTGACGCTATAGTCTCTTTTCTCTTGTCTTAATTTCCATCTTCATGGACGCTGTGTGTGTGTGTGTGTGTGTGTGTGTGTGTGTGTGTGTGTGTGTGTGTGTGTGTGTGTGTGTGTGTGTGTGTGTGTGTGTGTATGTGTATGTGTATGTGTACGTGCATGTGTGTGTTACTCCTTTGCCCTTTTTTTAATTAAATCTTTTCTTTGTCATGTGTTTGCTGTATATAATAAAAAAATCTTTAGCAGAACTAGACAGTAAAGCAAAAAAAAAAAAAAAACGCGATATTCATGTAGTCACAGCTTGACACTGAGGTCAGTCTCCAACAGCAGAGAGGTTCAGACTCTGTGTCTGCCGGCTCACAGTTTCAAAAGACTTTTTGTCACGGTTTTCAGAAAAGGGACCCGAGAGCATGACTCAGGAGGAAGATATATAAGTAAAGAGTCTTTACTTAGAGAGAAAAATAAAACAAGGATACAAAAATCCAAGCAAGCAAACAAAGTGGGAAAGGGCTGAGGCAAAATCCAAAAAACACAGACAAGGTCCAAAAGACGATCAGGATTGAAACAAAGCGGAGAACAGAGCGATGGAAAGCCAAGACATATGGCACAAAGACAATCTGCCAGACAGGAAGTGGAAATGGACTGGTGTATATACTAGGGAGAACAGGTGAGCAGGTGAGTGGGCAGGAGGAGCAGGTCGAGTGAATCGACGGGAAGGAATGTCAGGGTCTGAACTGAAGGCAGATTTAAAACATGAATGTACAAACAACTGGACTGAATGACTGACAGGATGGTGCTGAAAACCATGGCACTTTTCTTGTTGTGGTAAGCAAGAAAACTTTAACTCAGGTTTATAAACCATTGATTGCTCCATCACTGTCTTTGAAAAGCCCATGGTGTGCCTGCACAAAACAGTCTGGTCAGAGGCGCCGTTCGTTAGTGCTGATTGGCTGATCATTATGCCTGGCAGGTACTGGCTTGTCCTGTTGACCCTCTCTCTTTTCTCAGTATCTCTCTTGATTTATGTTTTATTATTCATCTTCTCTTTTTACCTCTCTGCAAGTATCCTCACTGATATAAACTGCAGTTTTATAATTATTTTGAATTTTAAAAAATGAACCAAACAAAACTGTCTGGTGCACAGCCAATATGTTCATATTAAATACATTTACACAAATATAAACACATTTTGTTATTTTAATTTTTGTCATTTTATTAAAAAAAATGAAATAATATAACAATAGAAGATATTATTATTTGTAGGGTGCACAATATATAAGTCAGTTTTACAAAGCATAACATGCAATCTTGTTCCCACCATCCCTCACCCAACAGCCCCATCTTCAAGCCTTGCAAAGAAAGCAAGGAAAAAATGAATACGTAAAAGAAGGGATGTTTAGAAATTGTTAAACTTTTACAGACTGTATTACTGACAGAGATCAACAGAAAGACAAAAAAAGGGAGGAAATAAGCCAATGAGTGGGAGTGGGCGGGGCAGCATCCCGACATCTTAGTAATACGGCACATCTGACCTAAAGAGGTGCAGGACAATGTGTGACACTTGAATGGAGTCAGGCAGGTATCATCCTAAACTGTGGTGTTATGAAATAATAAGTATAAAAATGTGCACACAAACTGTCTATTTTACTCTGTTTCTCGGACTGCTGTAACACAATAGTATTCCAAATGTAACCCAGCTGGTGACAGGATCTTTCAATGGGTTGTCCATCCCATTCTCATGAAAGTGATATCTCAGTAACACTTTGAAGGAAGGATGACCTGATTAGATTTTGGAGGTTAAAGGCCAATGTCATGGTGACCTCATGTTCTTGTGAATCCCAAATATATCAAGATCACCCAGAGATGATTTCATTACATCTGACACAAACAGTCACCCAAAGGTCAAGGTCGCTGTGACCTCACAAAACTCAAGAATTTACACGTTAATTATTACAAAATTTCACACACATGTCTGATAGAATAAAACGATGAATGGATGATATTTTATGTACAAAAGGTCAAAGGTCAACTTCACTGTGACATCATAAACACAAAATAAACACATTTCTGGCCATTATTCTATTCAACATATAACTCAGGAACAGAGGGAGACATTGTCACCATATTTCCTGCAACTTGACTGGTTGGTGGAGGCGTATGTCTGTAAGGTGATAATTCTATTTTTTTAATGTACTCTGTAAATAAAAGGAAGTGAAAAGGAAGTAAGGAAAAGCATAGTTCTGTTTGATTGATATGTGATCTCAGCGCTGTCTGCAGGTCAACTAAAATTGCAGATTTTTTTTTGGGGTTCATACAGTAAAACATGTCATACAGGTCACATACAGGTGTGAACTACTTTAAAAACATCAGAAAAACATAGTTAGGTCAAATCAAGAGTAGACCCCACACTCAGGATCTTAATAAATGAGGACTACTGTGTCTTGAATTCCTGTCTAAGTCTGAGCTTTGTTGCTTTCCTGAAAGTTTATCAGAGAAAGGAATGTCCACTCTTTTCCCATCTCTCATGGATTCACTGTTTCACTTTTCCTCTCTGTGTGAATCCAGGTTCTCCCCAGGTGTGGCCAACGATCCAGCGCCCTCCACTGGCCCCATGAAGAGACGCACACAGTCCCTCAGCGCCCTGCCCAAGGACGGAGACAGGAAGGTTAGTCCACCATGCAGACAAGTGGTCAATAAGGTCAGAGGTACAGAGGAAGGTTGTTATTAACAGCTTACCATGAATGTCTTCCAAACCCCAACCAGAGGGAGAAGGACCACATCCGCCGTCCAATGAACGCATTCATGATCTTCAGTAAACGCCACCGGGCCCTGGTGCACCAGCGACATCCCAACCAGGACAACCGGACAGTCAGCAAGATCCTGGGGGAGTGGTGGTACGCCCTGGGGCCCAATGAGAAGCAGCAGTACCACGATCTGGCCTTCCAGGTTGAGACACAATTCTTTAACTGGTTCTTATTTTCTTTAATTTCTACAATTTGTTATTGGATTGTCAGGGTTAAACTGGGTCATGGAAATATCTGTGAAGGCTCCAATATCATGTGAAGAAATGTAGAGTGAATATTCTTCAGCCAGAGTATAAAAGCTCCTTTCATTTGCAGACCTTTTGTTGCACAGGATCTTATGCATTTAACAGACTAAGTAACAGCAGTTGCAGGGTGTCTGGAGATAGGAGATTAAAATAAAAACTGTGTAGTTTTAATGAGCAGTGAAAGGCAGCGTGGAGCTACAGAAACTCAAACAGAAACAGAAACTAGAAAAGGATTTTGTCTCCTCCTCCTCCTCCTCCTCCAGGTGAAGGAGGCCCACTTCAGAGCCCATCCGGACTGGAAGTGGTGCAACAAGGACCGCAGAAAGTCGCTGTCAGAGGGCCGCGGGACGCCAAAGGAGGCGCGAGAGAGGAGCATGTCAGAGAGCATAGGTGTGTGTGTTGATTAGCATCGATTAGCATTTCCAAGCCAATGTACAAAATGCCTTTTAGGAGAATAAACTAGATCAGTAAATTATTTCGGGTCCTGCGATGACCCGAAATAATTTTAGCATAATCATAAAGATATTACTCTAATTTTATTACATGTGGCAGCCATTTTGCTGATGCATTTACACACATTATTAACAAGTGTTGGTGAGGACTTTATGAGTCTAAGTTTTACTGATCCACTCCAACACGATAGATTGTGTTATTTTCATCCCCTCTCCTCTGCAGATCCTCTGTCAGAGTCCCAGACGGTGGAAGAGAAGGGAGGAGGTTCGGGCTGGCCAGGGGGATCGGAGCGTCGAGGGGGGCTGTTTATAGGGCAGCAACCCCGCCCCAGAGCCTTTTCCCAGAGTGCCGTGCACACTCTGGAGCAGAGGGAGAGAGAGAGAGACCTGGAGAAGGTATGAGGTTGTTAATCTGTAGCTCAAAGGCAGCAAACAGACTCAGGAGATTAAAGACTGTGAAGCAAACTGTTCCAGATCACTAGCTCCACAAACTGGTTACTTACTTAAGAAAAACAGCCATATGAATCAATTTAATAGATCAGGATCACTGTGACCTCACAGTTAAAGATTTCAGTATTTTAACAGGTTTCTTACAGCAAAGTGAAACAAAGAAAAAAGTAAAACAAACAAAAATACAGACGATAAAAGAAACAGACTGAAGTAATACTTAAAAAAAAAACAGGGCCAATGCTCATGTGTATACGAACGCCTACATACCAACATGTGTGTTGATGCGAGTGTGTATTCTGTAGCAGACGTGAGTCCTTCACACTACAGAGCATTATTGGTTTGAGCTCTACAACTGAAAGCAAGCTGTTCAAAAACAGTTCAAATGGACTCGCTTGGATCTTTGTGTGAGGGCTCGAGTTGTTGCTGTTGAAAACCCACTGAAACCTCTGGGGGAGCTCAGCCTCCAACTTCAAAGGTTTCACTCGCTACTTTTTTAGTGCCTTTGAAGGTATGAAACTGTGGTGTTTGCTGCTTCGCTCCTAATCACAAAGGAGTCTGCCTGTATGTGAGCTCTTTTGTTTGAAGGCATTTCATGCTGGCGGCAAAAACGTATATGTATGCATGCTTTGATAATGGCTATATTACCTCTGTCTGATGTGTTTTTCTTAAGTACTCCAGGTTTTTCTTTTTAGTTCTGAGTTAATAATCAGTACTTTGAAGAAAATATTTTCTCTGCATCAGCTACATGAATGTATTTTTCAGAATCTCTATAATTGTAATGAGACTAAAGATTTCCTATGCTATCTCTCTCTTTAGGAGGAGGGGGCGAGTTTGTTTCGTAGCCGGCCCCCGCCTCAGTCCCTGTACCAGGGCGGGGCCAGCGAGGACATGACCAGTGATGAAGAGCGTATGGTCATCTGTGAGGAAGAGGGGGACGATGATGTCATGGGTGAGTTGGATAATCAGCAGAAAGGTTTAGAGAGACCGTGTTTCATAACCGCAGAGTGATAGTTTCAGTTCCGCAAACGGTCAGTGTGTCTTTGAAAACCACACTCAACTTAGTAAGAATGATGGTGTCAGCGAAACGCCTGAAAGCTAAAAAAAAAAAGAAAAAAAGTTGCTGTGTCATCTGGAGAGCCCCAGCCCCAGACTACTAATTGCGAGTAGCACATGCAACAATAGAACATAATTGGTTATGTGATGGCTAATTTTTGTTCAGAAATCATCACTGTGCAAATTAAATCCCTTATAGGAGGCAGTTAGAAGTGTATTTACTCCACTTTGCTTAAAATGTGTAAGAATATTCTTCTGATATCTTTGTCCCGTCAGAAGATTCATGTCCAGAGGGTTCCATCGACCTCAAGTGTAAAGAGAGAGTGACGGACAGTGATGAGGACGAACCGGATGGACAGGTAGGCGCATTGATTATCAAATAAATTAATTAATAATTTGTTGATATGGTCTAAATACAAAATTTAAGATGGATTTTCATGGGCAACCACTCCCTTCCCCCTAAACTGTGCTGCTTATGAATAAAGGAAATGTTAATGGAAAGGATGCAATTCAGTATCTGTTCTTTTCCATGCTGTAGATAATGATAATAAAACTGAATATTCTTCATCAGACAGATAATAAAGATATTAATAAATAATAGTAATAGCTAAGACTTATTGCTTAGTTTTTAGTTTAGTCAATTTTTGTCTCATCAGTGTGGTTCCATAGACAGCTGCAGGGATTACATATTTTTGTAGTCCAACCCAGATGATAGCATCACCCTGGTTTCTTTGACAAATAGCCAATGAGATTTTTCCATTGGCTTTTGGATTATTGCAGATAAGATAAGATAAGATAAGATGTACCTTTATTGATTCCACGTAGAGGAAATTCAAGAAATAAACTCTGTGACAAACACAAGTTTATGATACTGATACATTTTGTTCAGCAGGATAATCTTCTTCACAAATAAACTTTTTGAAGCCTGAATGCAACGGCTTATGTTAGGCTACAAATCTACTACACCACAGTCACGACTTCAGCGACAGCACCACTAAACCTCCAACTTGTAGTTTCTTCTTCTACAAAAGCCTTTCCTTTCCTTTCATGTTCCACGTGATGACGTTTAACATCCCCGACAAACTCTGCAGTCTCATTTAGACACTTTTTACTAATCTGCCTTTCACTCGCATAAAAGCTTCAAGAAACCACAGGTTGGGTATTAACTGACGTATTTTAAGTTGTAGAATAAAAATGAAAATATTTTGAGCTTGTGTTAACCACAGAAATTATTTCAGTCTAACCGAAAACTCAGAAAATCCATTGAATTGGGGACAAGGGAACTGGAAGTGTTAAAATGCTAAGTAATTTCCAGGTTTTAGGACGCACTCCTGCAGCTCTCAGTATGTGAGGCATCAGATCATCAAGAATTAAAGTTACTTTAAGTTGAGAAAGAGAAGAACTTTACATAGTAACTTTCCTGGCTTTGATCTCTCCCCCTCTTCATCTCTCTCTTCCCTCCAGCATGGCTTCCAGCCAGTGGCCCGCTCCTCTCTCCCCTCCTCCTCTCCCTCCATCCCTCCGTCTGACTCCACCTCATATAAAGGGAATGGAGCAGGAGAAGGAGGAGGCGGAGGTGCTGAAGATGGGTCTGAAAGAAAGAGAAAGAGAGGCACAGACGGAGGAGAGGAGGGCAGTGAGGGAGGACCCAAGAGAGAAGAGACAGCAGCAGGTGGAGGAGAAGGAGGTGGTGGAGGTGGGCAGGGTGTCTCCTCTCTGTCCATCACAGGCTCAACATCCAGCTCCCAGGTTCCCCTCACTCTGGCCCAGCAGGGTCTGACCCAGGTCCTCGGCGGCGTCCGCATGGCTCCCACTATGGTGACCAACGTGGTACGACCCATCGCCAGCACACCCATCCCCATCGCCAGCAAGCCAGTGGAAGGAGCCGTCACCCTCAGCTCACACCCCCAGGACAAGAAAGCCACGCTCCTGATTGGAGGAGGCGGATCTCAGCAGCTGCCAATCACCGCAGGGGGTGGGTACCTGTCCTCATCCTCCTCTCCTGGTCCAGTGAGTGTAACCCCGGTGGGGGGCAGCAGCCTGGTCACTAGCCTAGTTCTGGGAGGGTCCTATCCTGCTGCCCAACCAGTGCAGCTCCTCACCCCGCAACCCCCACAGCCGCACACACAGGCCCCCCTCCCCGTCCTCCAGCCCCAGCTCCACCCCACTGCCGCCATCTCCTCTCTCACACCTCCCTCCGGCTCCAAGCCGCTAACGCAGGTCCAGTACATCCTGCCCACCGAGAACCCCTCCTCCCCTCAACTCACCCACCAGCAAATCCTCTCCCTGCCCGCCAATGCCGCCCTGGCCAATGGCGTACACTCGGGGGCGGGAATCAGAGTCAGCCCCGGGACCAGAGGTGAGACAGAGAACAATGATTGGCTGACAAAGCAGAACAAGTCAGATTTTCGTAGATTCTTAGTGTTTTCACTGGTTCACTGAAAACTGAAAAAATTCTGTTTCATTTTTCTTTTTGCCGTAGTTCCCTTCACTTGTTTCTTGTTAATCATCTTCACAGGAAGCACTGAAAATAGATTTGATTGGCTTACATAAACGAGAAATAAATGATTGACAGCAGAAACGCTAGTGACATGAATATGAGCGCCTGCCACCCACCCATCCCTCAATTGCTCTGTATTCACAAGAGTCAGAAGCAACAGAACATTGTTCCACCTTGTCATCCGTGAGGAATTTCACTTCACTATCAGCAGCTGAAATGTCCTCTGCGTCTCAGTGTGTCTCCACCCACCCGTCGCTCCTTTGCTGTCTTCACCTCTCCTCTTATGGCTCGATTCATCTGTTCCTCACGCTGAGTGATTTAATTCTCTCTCTCTCTCTCCTTCTCACTCATTAGTCCAAACCCAGTCGCCGGTCTTGCAGAGCAAGATGTTGGTTCCCATGGCAACAGTGAGAACAGGGTCTACTCCTCCTCATCCTTCCATTTCCCTGGTGGCTCCGCCTCTTCCTGTGCAGAACGGACCTGCAACAGGAAACAAGGTACGGATGTTAACAAGAAAACTAGAACAAGTGTAGACGGTGTCAAGGATAACAGTCGCTGACAGGTGATAAGAAAGAAGTGTACACGACATCATTAGCAGCTTTAACACTAGATGAAGATGTCACATGCTCTTGTAGAAATGAACAAAGTAGGAAACAATAAAGTAGTGGTCTCACTCTTTGAGTTTAGAAAACTACCTTAAAACACTGACGGAAACTGTGTAGAGCTGAAAAAAATAATCTAATTAATGGGACAGAAAATTTATTGAAAATTGAGTGATTAAGTCATTTATTTAAAAAATAAATGTCAACCTTCTCAAACATCAGGATCTGACTGTAGATTTTATACTTTTGGGTTTTGGACTGTAATAAAGAGTTAAAAGTGTCCAAAATAAATAAATTAATGATGATAATTATTTGTTACAACTGCCATAGGTGTCTGAGCAGTGGAGCAAGTGCATCCCCATTATTCAATTAAGTGGGCTTCTTATTTTAACAATGAACTTATCATCATACAGTCCCCACGTTCATGTGTTCATATTGAAGCAGGTTAAATAATAATAAAAAAATCACCCATTTTTGGATCTATTGGAGTCTGAATGAACAAACAGATGGAGCGTCTTTAAACTGTACTTTACTTTGTCTTAGTTTCAGTTTTAGTTTCAGACTTTGTTTTTAAATATGAAATATATCACGTCATGTAATGATCACTCCTTTCATTTAGCTCTCAGGTGTGGTTTCCCAGTCAGGTCTAGTCCTTGACTGAAATGACCCTCTTGAGGGGCAAAAGTCGCCTTCTGAGTTGTGCATGAAAAAAGCTCTTGATTTGAGACAATGTAGGTTGAAGTTATGATTATACATTCCTGTATAACATAACAACTACACCAGCTAGTGAGGTTATGAGAACAGCTCACACTAGAACCTGTGTGTAAAATAAACTGGTGGGATTAGCTAGTTGTTGTGAGGCCGTTTCATTCATCCAGATTGTTTGTACTTTGATGCATTTGTTTGAAGATTTAACATGTCTAACCAGGTTTAATTATCCATGTTTCATTTATAGAAACCGTTTGTCTTTGTTTGACCATGAAGACAGCCGTTTTAGCCTACATAATGTTTTTATAAATATAACTTCAAATATGAAATTCTTATAATACTCACATCCTTGGTGTTCATAGAACCTCAGTCCAACTAATCTAAACTAGTGCAGGTGGTTATTTTAGGTTAGGTGGTGTAGAAGAGCAGGAAATATGTTTTTCTAAAGGTGGACCCCATCCCCCCTGCCAATTATGTATTTTTCCAAGTTGGCTCCACCATTTTAAAACATAACCAGGTGCCCATGGCAACTGCTGTGTGGAGTTTTATTCTGAAGGCACCACTTGCTTTAACAAAGTGCTAGAATTGTTCTGAGGAGCATAAAATCACGTCTGATATTTAGTTTGTCTCTCTGGATACATAACAAATAAATGATGAAATGTGCTCTCTGAAAAAGCTGAGAAGAATCCTTTTCTTTATGTGTTTTCCTCTCAACAGATCATCCAGATCGCTCCCATGCCTGTGGTCCAGACCAACGTTCACCCTAGCGGTGCAGCAACAGTACATCCTGGGAGCCCCTTTCCTGTTTCCATGGCAACGGTGATGGCTCCTGGTGCTGCGCCCCCGCAGACTGTTCTTCTGACCTCCCCACCCACCAGGTCACTAGCACAGGCCTAAGCACAGCAACATAGAAACATATATACCCACTTATTATTTTCCTCAGACGCTGCTGCAGCTGGTCAGAGAGGCTCCTCTGTTCAACAGCGTCAGATTTCGATTTGAGCCAGGTCATTAGCTTAACTGTAGTTGATGTGCTGTAAGTGTACATAAAGAAATTCAACACTCAGGGCACACTTTGATACAGTATCCTCAGCTGGAGGGATGTGAACTATGATACTTACTGTAAAAACTTGAAATGTTTTTTTTTTTTTTCAAGTTTCCCAACTTTAGAAAGCGATAAAAGAAAATATTAAAGAAAATATAGTGTTGATTGGACACATTAAAAGTGAAAATTAGGTGGTTTTCTTTAAGTGCTGAGTTGCATCATTTATTTGTTTATTACATATTTACATGATAACACTTTCTAAAATTGTTTGTTTAAGCAAAAATGCAAAAAAAAAGTTATTAAGTGTTATTATTCTTACCAAATATCTTTTGCACTGTTAATCAGACCAAACAAGCAATCTAAAGTCAGCTTAGCTGTAGAGGATTGTGATGGTGTTATTTTATAACACTATTAACATCGATTTAACAAGAAAGTTATTGGCAGAATAATCGATAAAGAAAATAATCAGTGGTTACTGCCCTAGTTTTTTTTTTAAACTTTGTATATTTATTTATTTGTTGTTTTTTTATTTGTTTACTTGATAGGGACAGTGCATGTTAATGAACATCAGCACAAAATACCTAATGTAAACATGTTGGATTGTAGCAAAAATGCTAATTTACATCTGTAGTCCCTAGGTAAGATAAAACAAAAAAAAATTGCAAGTCACAATACACAAATACAAAATACACAACTAAAAAGACAAATGCATTTGGCAAGCATCTGTAGTTCATCTTTTTTAAATATGATGGGAGCAATCTTTTTGTATTTGTGTTGTATCTGTTTTGCTGTGTAAAACTTTGCAAGCTGCTTGGATCCTTATTTTTTTATGTCTAATATAAACGATATTTCTTTTCTTCTCTTCTGCAGGATCACTTATGTCCAGTCTGGTCCAGGAGTTACCACAGCGACGCCCCAACAGGCCACACCCGCTCCAGGCCCAGCGTATCTCCCATCATCTCTGGCCACTCTGGGATTCACCGCCATCGCTCCGGGCGGGCAAACCCTGGTACAGCCAATTGTCGGTCAATCGCCTCTGCTGGCTCCAGCCCCGCCCCTGAGCTGTCAATCACAGACTCCCCCTGGCCAGGCCGCGGCGACTGCTGGTCGTCAGGTAAAGAGGAACAAAGGGCTGTACAGTGTTAAAACTGCAGTGTATGTGTGTGTGTGTGTGGTCAGTAAGGAAATTAGAAAACTGAAATCAAAAGAAATGAATGATGTTTAAGAAATTTAATCAACATTAGTTTTCAGTTTTGGATGAGTTTTTCTTTTCAATACACATACTGCAGATGTAATGATACCTGATTTCATAAACTGTCTGTTTTTTGCCAGTGGTGTATGAATTAATTAAACCTCCTCAAAAGTCTGTTGCAATAAAATCTGCACACTAAAAAAGCAATTGTATTTGCTCGGGAAAGGCAGGAGCAGACACAGCCCTGGAGGCAGAGGGATTAAAGGTGTTAAACGTATCAATCTGGTATCAATAAGTAATCACTACATTAGTCCTGAGACGTTAGGGAAATTACTGTAAACAAATAAATGAGAACATTGGCACCCTTTCCTGGCCTCTGTGCTGCATTTTACATATTGTCTACCAAGTCATAAACCTGCCGGGTTGATTTACAGCACACAGGTTTGTTTGCTTAGTGTAATAAAACAGTGTAATTTAAATGCTCTCATGGCGCCTACCATCTCAGGACATGTTCCCTGCTGTCAGGGCTGTTGTCACCTTTTATCCTTCTTTATCTTGCTCCTCAAAACAAGCACATGACAGCTTTGACCGTTTAATGATGTTCATGCTTTACAATCCTCTTCATCAGGTACTAACTGCCATCTACCCTGCACCGACTGTTGGGCTGCCTACCGGCGTGGTCTCTGTGACGACCGTACCGCCTGCAGTAGGAGCTTCGGCCCAAGACGTCATAAACCCCTCCTCTCCGCTGGCGACGGGGCTGCAGGGTTCAGCGGTAGTGACCCTTCAGCCCAGCGTGGGAGCGGAGGTGGAGCCGAAGGTGGAGGTGAAGAGGGAGAGGGACAGTCAGCTGGATGCTCAGACTGAGGATGGAGGGCAGGGGGTGTCATTGGCCAACTGTATGATCAATTCTGCAACAGGTAATTTTCCTGTGGTTTCACCTGGTTTTATTTTTAAATTTCAGAGTTTCCTGTGTTTTTTTTTTTTTATCCTAACGAATCATCTAGTCTCATGTCGAGCCTCAAAAGTCTTCGTTTCATGACACGCATCCCATCTAATTACAGAGATGATGGGGTGCAATAAAGAACACTTTATAAATACAACTTCTAAACTGGTGATTGACAAGTTCTCTCCTGGTTTCTGTCTATACTTGAAGCATAAAAAGGAGACTTGTTGTTTCAGAATCAGCCTGGTTTTCCAGATTAACATCTTGTAGTGAAACTGAACCTGTAAGATTAAGGCTGATGCTGCAAAGCTAGTGGAAAGTTGCAGTGTTGAACGTTTAAAGTGAGATAAATAATAATCATAATCATAATAACTTTATAACAAATTTATAACACATTTCAAAACAGAGTTACAAAGTGCTGTACAAACATAAAAACATAAATAATAACAAAAAAGGTCACAGAGAAGAAAGGCAACATGTAAATTAGCAAAGCAAGTGTAACGGAGAATTACAAATACGTGTGTTAAAACAATGAGACCAATGGAGCAGAGAAAAGAAAAGAAAACCAAAAATGAGCACCAAAAGCAAAAAACCAAAGATAAAAGCATTTAAATCAAGAATTAAAAGCTGCTTTATACAAGTGTGATTTGAGTAGTGTTTTAAACTGGGGCCTCATCTCCTCAGACAGGACACTCCAAAGCCTGAGGGCTCTAACAGCAAATGCACTCACCTTTGTTTTTAGCGAGACTTTGGGACAGATAACAGAGTTCTGCCCGAAGATCTCAGGCAGCACATCTGGTCATAAGGGGAGAGCAGTTCTGAGATGTAAGAAGGTGCCAAATCAGACAGAGCCTTAAAACTAATTAAAAGTATTTTAAAATCAATCCTAAAACACACAGGTAGCCAATGTAAGGAGGCTAAAATGGTGTAATATGATCACCAGTTAGGACTACCTGCAGCATTTTGTATGAGTTTTAATGAGCAAAGAGATTTTTGGGAGAGAAGTGTATATAGGGAGTTGCAGTAGTCAAGATGTGATGGGCTGAATGTATGAGTAACCTTCTCCAGGTCAGTGAATGACATAAATAAGGTTTGGTTTTTAGTATTTCTCCAACAAAGTCTGACATTATCTTTATCCGTTCTAGTAAAAAAAGAGGAGGACATCATCGGCCTTTACATCAAAGAGGAAAATGTGCGAGATGGACACAGCAGGGACAAACGAAATGAAACCGACACAGAGCGTGAGAGAGGGATGAGGGAGAGCAGTGAGAAGAAGAGAGGCAGAGAGGCAGACAGAGAGGACCACAGCATGGGCGACGGCTGCAAAGAGGTGAGAAAAGCTGGATATCTGCCCCACTCCAGTGGTTCCTCTCATCACACCCTACATTTCTTGAAGCTTTGGTTAAGGGTCTTTAGACATCTATTCTAAGAGTTTTAGGTCAGACTTTTTTTTACCTTTGAGAAACTGGAAGTTCTTACCAAGTTGGCTGTGGCCATAGAACGTCTGTGATATCGTGCACAGGAAAAAAAAAACCAGGAAATTTCACAACTTCTCAAAGAAAGTCAGGAAGAATCTGTGAATTTTACAAACGTATGGCTTTACAGGAATATACCAGATTGTGTTTTCAAGCTTGTTTCACACATTTATTGCTTGCATCAGGTGGTCCCAGTCTTTTTTGCTGTGTTAAGAATCATGATACACACATTAGCTAATCATCCAAGAGCTCTTCAGAAATAAAAACGTTAACAAACGTCCTGTTGCTCTGACGTCGGCTTCACAAAGTCATGGACAGGTTAAGAAGTACATTAGATGAGACATGTGTTTTCTCCTATTAGTCTCAACCCTCACCTTCTCTCCTCAGGCTGGACCTCGTTCCCCTCTTCCACCCCCCTCAGGTTTGGACCCTCCTCCCCCTCCCCCTGCAGAAAGAGAGCCCCCCTCTTCCTCAAAGAAGACCAAGTTTCGACCCCCACCGCTCAAAAAGACACCCGACTCACTTGACAAGTAAGTGGGACGATAACAGCTCAGCTGAGGGAACATTAGCTCCTGCATAATTTAAATAATCAAACATATCTTGGCGGGTTTGACCTCACAGTTTAAGAAACTGTTAAATGACATGAAATGGGTAGGAAAGGTATGAAAGTACCTATAACTGAGAATTTTATTAAAGTCCAGAGCCACTCTCTGTGATCAGATTTATGTCTCTTATAGAATCAGTGCCAGAGCAAAATGAAAGTCTGTCATGTACCTGTGGCTTCTGGTCACTGTAAGACAATGTTCTCTCTATTTTAACAGTTTACATTTTGTCATACAATAGTAGTTTATCATCTCTAATTATGGCGTGAAGCAGCTTGACAATGAGATACAGCCCTGGACCTTCACACACAGTGGGATCTTGTTCCATTTTTAGTTTGTGTGCAAATCTCCAACTTCATAAAAATCATGGTGGAAATTCTTTGTTTACTGAATGTGAGTGGGCGGAGAGCTCAACCTTTATATTCTTTATTTAGACGGTTGGAGAGTGGTGGGGAAGCCACAGAGAAGAGAAAGCCCTGGCAGAGCTCAGCCTGAAGGCATGAGAAATGAGAATACATTCAGAGGCATTCCCTTGATATTTTAACCAGCGCATCACTGAACAGGGGACTGATGTGACCGCTGTGTTTTTCTGCGTGCAGGGTCTTGTCTGAGACATACTTCGAGGAGCGTTTTGCTGAGCTTCCAGAGTTTAATCCGGAGGAGGTCCTCCCCTCGCCCACCCTGCAGAGTCTGGCCACCTCGCCAAGAGCCATCCTGGGGAGCTACCGCAAGAAGAGGCGCAACTCCACCGGTGAGATAGTGCACAGAGAGAACATGACTCACTTTGATCCAAAGAAATACCTAAAATGCAATAAAAGTAAATTCAATTTTTAATAGAGCAATCTGTTTTTTATTTGGATATCTTATTTCATTCTGTTTATACATTTTCTACCTGCTTTTTTTTTTTTTACCTCCATTCACTGTTTTATTAACCCTGACCTATTCTGATTCCTTTTCTTCTTTTACTCTTCCTCCTCAATCCTGATAACCCCACTGTCCTGTTCAAATCTCCCCTCCTTTCTCACTGCATGTCCTTTTTTCTCTTCACACTCTTTCTTTCCTTTCCTTCTTTATTCCCTTTCTTTGTCCTTCACACATCATGTGTCTAGAGCTGGAGGTGACAGCAGAGGACCCCAGCTCCCCGAGGAGGAAGACTCGACGTCTGTCCAGCTGCAGTTCGGAGCCAAACACCCCGAAGAGCGCCGCTAAGTGTGAGGGAGACATCTTCACCTTCGACAGAGCAGGTAAGACAGGTACATCAGGTGCAGCAGCTGCAGAACAGCTCCACAAAGGTTTACTCACACTGCTATGGTGCTCTGTTTTTTTTTCCAACCAGGCACAGAAGGAGAGGATCTCCTAGGAGACTTGGACCGAGTCCCCTACTCGTCTCTGCGCAGAACTCTGGACCAGCGGCGGGCTCTGGTCATGCAGCTGTTTCAGGAACATGGTTTCTTTCCATCAGGTAAATCACCTGTAGATAGAACAAGACGTTGTAGGAAAAACTAGACAAACTGAGACAAACTTTAGAAGAAAACAGCTGCCCCAACATTTAGAGAAGATTTATTTTGCTTTAACCCTTTTTTATGCATTAATTCCTGTCTCTAGCACATGTGCATTGTATCTGACAAATTATAAACCGCTATAGGCACCCAAGATATGTAAAATATAATGTTCATATCTTTAGTCATAATCAATCAAAATATTATTATAGAAAAGATCAAAGTTGTAAAAACTATTGTTTTGTTATTTGTTCACACTAATATAGCATAAATATGTAAGAAATGAAACTATAATACAGTCTATTTACATGTAAAGGCTTTTATTTAGACTGTGATCGTGTGCAAAAGTCCCACATCAGCACTTTCCACTAATTTCCTCAGCTTGTCTCTAGATGATAAATAAAATTATGTAACTGTGACTCCAGAGGGTTAAGAAACAAAGTCTCTTACACCTTTGTAATAGTTCACAGTGTTGTACAAAATATGCAGGGAATTTGGGTGGGTTAGGGTAACAGAGTGTAATTATATAAGTTCTTTGTTGCCTTTCCTTCCTTGTCTTTCTCCTCAGTTTATTTTAGGGTTTTATTTCGGTTGTAATTCATTCTTTGGCTTTGTAATTGTTAAACTGAGCAACAAATTAATCATTGAATCAAAAATATGTTTAACAAAAAAAGCAATCTGTAGCTATTGCAGCTTTGTTATCCTCTGAAAGAATGTCATACAGGATATGTGGTAATACCTGAAATCATACAGTTTTAATTCCTCTTCCTCTTCCCTATTTTCATTCTTCCTTATGTTCCTCTCATCCTCTCCAGCTCAGGCGACTGCTGCCTTCCAGGCTCGCTTCTCAGACACGTTCCCCACCAAGGTATGTCTGCAGCTAAAGATCCGCGAGGTCCGGCAGAAGATCATGCAGACGGCCACGCCCGGAGCCCTCGAGCCCGGGGGGTCAGCTGAAATCAACCCTGCCCCATCCCACAGCTCCTCTTTCAATCAATCAGCCCGGGAGGACGGAGGGGCGGAGCAACAAGGAGACAAAGGCCGGAGCCCGGAGGGGCCGAAAAGTGAAGGATCATAAGCTGGAGAGGATGACAAAGCGGAAAAAATCAAGGAGAAGAAGAAGACGAGAGAGGGGAGTGTGTCATCCCCGCGGAATGTTCTTGTATGTGTTGAACCAGTACTAAGGATTTCTCCAGCAGGATCTCTTCTACTGGCACTAATCTCCACCAGACCTGGGCAAGAAATACATTTGAATATATTCAAACTACTCAACGTGCGCTTGATTTGTCTGATCAGACAAAAGAAAGCCTCAAATGTGGACAAATCAAATGCAAGTTCTGATGAGTCAAGTGCTTCTTGTAGTGTTGTTTTCCCTTTTCTTTCCCAAGTATCCAGAGTATCTTCAGTTCACACTCTGCCCAGGTCTGATCTCAGCACATTTGTACAGTAGTTTGTAGTTTGACACACAAACTCTGTGGTACACACTCTCTATCTCTCTGGCACACACAAACCCTGGTGCATATGTAATCTCCAGCATGCACATGATCCCACACACACACACACACACACACACACCACACACACACACACACACACACACACACACACACACACACACACACACACACACACACAGACAGACACACACCCTTACCAAATCAGACTGTTACTCTTGGTTGGCAGTCCCCAGGAGCCGCCACCAAGGACCATGACACACAAAGGCACTTTGTCACTTATTGTGCAGATGCAGTTTGCTGTTGCCAGCCAGCCAGCCAGCCCTCAGATGCCATTGACTTGACCTCCTTCTCGCCCCCTCCACTCCTCAGCACAGTGGTCGGGACACAAACACAACCCCAACGACCTCCACTGGTATTCCACAGCCCCTCGATGCTGCAAGACAGACAGCACACACACACACACACACACACACACACACAGACACACACATACACACACACACACACACACACACACACACACACACACACATGCAGATACACACACAAACACACGCGGTGCATGGACACATCTGTGCAGTGTGAGCACTCGTACACAAACATAGTCAACCCTGGTCTGACCAAGCCATTGGCCTGCACAGTTTTTAGTGATTGTAGTGAGAAGAGAAACTGAAAGCATGAAATCTATTTGCTCCTGGAAAAACAAAACGAAGGCAGGAGCTGGGATGTAGTGTGACCAATCTTTGCACCTTCAGTTATTGCCATTTTGAAAGACTGAGTCCTCATTGGTGGGAGCTGATTATATATGTCTGTATATCTGTTGGGGTCCCCTCCCCGAAAACCTGTGTGAACAGGCACCATAAAGAGATTATGTAAAGAGACTATTGGTTGTGAGGCTTTGAAGAATCAACGTTAAGTTCGACACTGACCGGCTCCCAGCAGAGCACAGAGAAAAGGCAGAAGAAGAAACTGGATGATGTTCATTGGATGGAAGATTCATATTGCAACAATAGGAAGACAGGTGATGATAGTGAATAAGGACAAACAACAACATGACAAGCTTACAACAGAGAGAAAAGGTAGAATTTTAACCAAACTTCTCTGAATCTCCCAGTGGATATGATGTTGCTTTCTCTCGTTATCGTTGCCGTGGAAATAACCAGTTTTACCGTGGCCTGTTTTTCTCTCTCGTGGCTCTATTGTGTTTCTTCTCCAGCATAAAAAAAATCACAACAAAACAAAAACAACAAAAAAAAAAAACTCTGGACAAAGAAGGGGACAAAATCAGTCTGTGGCCCCCCACTTTTAATTGTACCTGGGGTGGTTCTCCCCCACTCCCCTCTCCCACAATTTCTCACCAGACACAGAAGTGGGGGAGCAGGGGCGTTTGTCGTTTTGTAAAACGTTGAAATCAGGTGTTTGCACAATTTGTGCGGCCCTTCTTGTGTGGGACCGCCGTAAGTTAAATCAGGAAAGTATTGTTTTTAGAGATTGTTTTAGTAGAAAAAATAATAACCTTGTTCCGTATGTTATCAACCACCTTTTCCTCCCCCTTGTCCTCCCTGCTTTTTCCCTCCTCTCAACCCATTTCTCCCCAGTCCTCTCCTCCCCTCTTTACCCCTCTCCTCACCCATCTCCCTCGACTCCTCAAGTGTTGTTAGAAAGTGCCCTTAAGCACTGGTCCCGGGTCAAGCGCTATGTAGCTCAGGATGGTTCTGGTTAGGGTTAGTTCAGGGAAAGCAGATCCTAGACCAGCCCTGGAGGGCAGTCTCTGGAGCCCTCCCCTCTTCCCTCTCTTCTTGACACTTTATCCTTTCCCATCAAATGGTGCAATAGGACTTTTTTTTTTTTTTCTTTGGAAATGGGTGGGTTATTTTGTTTTGGGGGAAGGCTCTGTGCCATAGATATTAAATCCAGTGCAGTCAGTCAGTGAGAGGAATGAGCTGTTGTGATACTATCTTTAACTATGGTATAAAACAAAACAAAAAAGAATCACACAATTATTGTTATTGTTGAAGAGATAGAGAGTATAACTTACTAAAAGTCAAAGACAATTTTTGAATAGCACTTTTTGGCTCTTTGCTTCCTTGGTGAAGAGTGGGGGTAGTTATTATTATGGGTATCTCTTTTATTTCTCTGTATACAGTTGGATGTGTGAAAAAAATATATATACCGATATTTCTATATATGTACATTTAGGTCTGTGTTTGGGTGTGTGTGTATGTTTTGGCACATGCAGGTAGCGTGTTAACACAACCAACCTCTTGTTCTTTCACCACACAGCAACATTATCGATAGTATATTTTTCATTGTATTCTACATTCTATATTCTACTCTAGAGACAGTATTTTTATAGTCACCATGACTATTTTGTCTGCCATCTTGACTGTTATCAAACCCAGTTGATTCAGGATATATATCAAATATATATTCAGGATATACAATATATAAATATATATAAATGACACACAGGTAATAGAAGACTATCAACTCACTTCTCTTTGGGGTTAGGGCTGTAAAGTGTCCATCTGCATGCATGTGCAATCACATGCACGCGTGCACACACCCACACAGACATATGTGCATACACACACATGTATGCGTGTACACTGTATGATTGTGCTTAAAAATAAACTGTCCTTACTTTGGAGAAGGAATTTTAGGATGAGCGAGGTGAGTGTTATCTCATAAGCAGGCATGTTGACCATGTGCAATATTTCTAAACAACAACAAAAAAACTAAATATTGAAAATATTAAAGATCTAACACAAAGTCGGATGTCATTTAGTTTATTTCACATTCCTGAATGTCTTGATTGTGTTGTATTTTTTTAATGTTTCACCAAATTTATCAATCAAATGATTTTGAGACTTCTTTCTGAATGGTTGCAATCTCTATTTTAACTATGCTTTCTCCAAAATCCTAACAGAAGAGACAAGCTAATGCAAAATCATTGTACATTGTTACTACAAATTCAGCTGTATACTAATGAGCAAGGTATACAGATGTAGCAACCTTGACCCACCAGGAAAGGCCCCAAATCCCTGGAACATAGAGTGTGTGCTTCTCCAGCTGGCCTTCACCAAGCATCTCAGTGTTAAGAGTGCTTATTGGATTAGAGTAGCCTTTCAGATTCAGGATATATTGGGTGAGAGGTGGGTTGAGGTAAGGAGACCTTGTCAAAGAGCCTCCAATAACGGCAGCCACGCTGAGAAGCTGGAGACAACGTTGGTCAGCTCACATACAACTCCCAAATAAGCCCAGAGGCCTTAAGTAGTGATCAATTAGGTATGTTTTCCCTAAGCAAGACAAATCATCACATCACTGATTATATTGAATAAGATCACAGAAAAAGGCCTTCATTTAAATCAAATTAATTTGAAGATTTAAACAATAGCACAATGTTGAACCGTCCAAATATCAGTCATGGTACCTTTCCATTTGCATTATTATTGTTACTTTTATTTTAATTTCACAAGCTCTTAAAGTTTTAATTAAAGTATTAATAGCAGGTTTCAAAATAAGATTGTATGGTGGTATGGACTAGGTAGAATAATATATAATGTAAAAAATAATCTCTATTATTAGAAAAAAGATGATGGGCTAATTCACTATATTTTTTGGTGGTAAGCATTTTTTATTCTTTTATTTTTGTTGAAATATATAGATTGACTGATGCTCTTTCGTTGGCCTACATCCTCTGTTAAGTCATTTTAAATTTGTAGTTGTTTTGATTTGTGAAAGCCAGAGCAGCAAACCTGAGCAACAGCTACCTTGAACTTCATCTCCCAGGTGGCATTGCGAGCGGTCTGTTTCTAGGTGTCTAGCAACAGCTATCAGCCCAGACAGCCGGCGGCAACGGGAGCGGTATTTCTCGGTGTGTCTTACCACGATTATTCGCTGCCGGGTTTTCATAATTAATAGTCGCTTGGCTGAAAATAGTGAAAAAACAACCCTGACCCCTGCACAGAGATATGAGCGGCAGCGGGCGGCCCAGGACCAGCTCGTTTGCTGAGCCGCCAGGTGTTCCAGGAGCCGCCGCTGCGTCCACCGGATCAGCCGCTGCCGTGGGGAGCAGCACAGGAAAGTCCGGGGTCCCGCAGGCCTCCGGCACCAGCTCGTCGGGATGCCCGAACCTTAAGCTTGGCAGTAAGTTTTAATTAGCTACCAGCTCTTTGTCGGGGTTTGTCTAACCAATAAATGTCACTCTATGCTTTTACTTCGAATACACCTGCTGGTGTTGTGTGTCACAACCCAGAAGAACGCCGTTATTGCTCCGTGTAGAGGCTAACCAGCTTGCTAGCGTGCTAACTAGCTAGCCGGCTAACGTTAGCCACTTGTTTTGTATGTAACCAGGTTCCCGTCCGGTCCATGGATGTATTCACCCCTTCTGATGTCAGACTACCTTACTGGTCATCACTTTATCCCAGTGTAACCTCAGCTAATTTATTGAATAATCTGATTTACTAATATTAAATTACTAGATGGGTATCAGTGTGGTGTGAGTGAGCAGTTTAACGGGTTCTGTTGTTCTTGGTGGCCAAGCCAGACTGAAATACCTAAACTTAGGTGCATGCTGCATTCAGTGTTCTTTTTTTGGGAGTCATTGAGAGAGTGGCATCAGCTGTCAGTGTGGCTCAGTCTGGAGAGGGGTCAGGGCGGAAAGTTGCCTTTTCACCAAGGTCACCTGTGGGGCAAAGGCTCAGCAGCAGGTGGCCGACGCCTGGAGGATACAAGTGATGCACCGTCTGCTGGAATGCCAAGGAGGTTACTCTCTTGTCTGAGATGGTTGTATAGTATGCCCTTTTATCACTCTAGTGACTGGTGAAAGCAGAGATGCAAGTGTGTTAATCCAAACCTTATCATCCATTAGCAGGCAGCTGTGTGTGACTTTGATATTAGAGCCTGAATGGGAGGTCATCTCTAGTTCAAAGCAGTGTGACCCTTGTTTTCTCTCCCTCCCTCAGCAGCAGCAGCAGAGCAGAGCCTGAGGGCCCTTTAAGCCGAAATGTCACCCTTTGGCTGTTACAGATACTCTTTAGGATGATTGATGGATATGTTGTCAGGTTTGGGAGACTGTGGGCTATTTCAAGAGACAGGATTAACCTATTTAGACAGATATTTGTGAGAGGGAATGATTTGATTTGACATCTTGAATCACCAGTAAAAATTAAACTTGGACATGGAACATTAAGGATGTTGTGTTGCCATACCAACCAGTGGTCTGTCATTATGAACAACACTAGAAGAATCTGATGATGAAATGTTGCAGGTTTCCAAGTAGTTCTGCTTATGAAATATACCTCATGGCCGAAGTTTAGTCTTTTGCTACAGAATATATCTTTAAGTTTGAACGTGACCTTTAAGGATCAAACTAAAGCTTTACAACTAGAGTGGCTGGTGGATGAAGAAATAACTTTGTCACCCACCTGCTTACCTTCTGAATTGGTTTGGAGCAAGGGGTAGACCTAGTAGAAATGGTACAGTATTTGACACTACCCTGCATTATAGCAGCTGGTGTGAATGTCTCAAGGATGAACTGAGAAGCCCACTGTATGTCAGTGAAAGAGAGAGGGAATGAAGATGAACATTTCCAATGTGGTGGCATTTTACAGTCGAACATTTTCCACTCCTTTTATAACATGATATAAATATTTGCCAGTGCTATTCCTTTACTTAAAGTTAAAAGAATCATCTATTGAATTGACAATATCATTACGTGGGTTAGGGTTATCAGTTGAGTGAATTAGTGAGCTCATAGAGTTTTTGCATAATGTTAAGATACTATATCCAAAGGGAAAGGCATCTGCAAATGGGTTATTGCAATAAATCAGAAAATTTCCCCACATCCCTCTTCTGTGTATTCAACTTTAGGGGGAGTGTTCATATTCAAAAGTTAAATTGAGATACCGATATAAAAACACTATTTAATTTTGGATTTTCCCTTTAATGGGCAGCGATTTTTTTTAATGATTCATGGCTATGTCTTAATGGAAAATTCTACAGGGACAGATGTGATAAGATAAAATCATGTGATCAACACTTGGATGGTCAAATCACAAGATTGTTTTGTCCACAATTGCTCAATATACATTTCATGTAAACCAGCTTACTAATTACTGGCAGACATAACCATGATTTACAGGGAAGTGGACATTGTGTTAATTCTCTTTCTGTGGTAGACACATGTCACATGAGCACAATATCTCTAAAACAATAGATGCTTGATTGAAACCTCACATTTACTCCAGAAGTTCTCCCTATAGAGTAGATGGCCTGGTTAGATTTTGGAAGATCTTGCTGCATTAAACTGCATATTAATAAGGTAAACTAAATTCTCTTGAAGCTACTTTGCTTTAAGATGTGGAGTTCATTTAAGTACAGTTTTTTTTGTGTGTATGAAGGCATTAACACAAACATCTGCTGGTTAATCAGAATGGTATGCCTGCTGTATTAATTTTTTTCAGAATTCTTAAAATACAGACGTAACTTTGAGTTTAAAGACACTAAATAAATAGATATGTATGTGACAAAGTTTGAAAAATGTCTTGTTTTTTTTAAGATATTATTTCTTCCTGCAGATGTGAGTTTCCTTCTGTGAATGACAGGAAGCGCAGTAAGACACTGCACTGCTGATATGAAAACACTGAGTTCAGACACAATGAAGTGATGATAAATGAGAAACACTGACAAAGCCAGAGTAAGGCCTCTTTTTACTATGATAGATTATTGACCTCCGGCAAGTTTCAAGCTGGTGAAAGTTGTTTTTCATACTGTAAGATATGAGTGACAGCAGGAAAAGAGCTCTGATGTCCCCAGTTGTACTGACGGATACATCAGCAAGGAAAATGGAAGAGGAGGAGCAACATAGGCAGTTGGCATAAACACATACTTTAACCAGTTGCCCCACTTTTAACCTGCAGCCGTGTGTGTGCGTGCGTGTGTGTGCGCGTGTGCATGCACGTATTCCTGTCCAGAGGATGAACTCAGTCACTGAGTTGGGGAACTCACTGACCCGGTCACTCTGCAGGGCTCACAGTTTCAGCTGTAACAGATATTGCCAGCATGCCTATTGGATGACCACCTCACTTTTGTGGCTGAGGACAATTTACTGTGTGTGTGTATGTGGACACACATGAGCTCCAGGACATGCAGTTCTGGCTGTAAGAGGGCCATATCAATAAGTGCATTGTCTTGTTTGGTAAACAAAGCATTAAGTATGTGGACAAGGTCAGGCTGACAGTGATACAGCAGGATGACAACTGGATGGCAAAGGGCTGCTCCATTATTTAAACACATCAACACATCAACAGAGGAAAATTAAATTTCCATCGACTGGCCACACTGGTTAAAGGAATCACAAACTTAGTACTAGTTCTTTTAGTGTGTCTGTGCGAAATTACAGAAATTAAGCTGCAGATTGCAGTGTTCGATTTATAAGGTAGCTGGTTGAGCAGAGAAATTTGAATTCACCAGAATTTTATATATTTATAGAGTATTGGAATTTAAGTGTAGAGGCTCTATCATGTTTTTCTCCCTTTTGGGGTGTTTTGTATGCCTTTTGTTAGATTGGACATTTGAGAGGTGACAGGAAATGAGGAGAAGGATATTGCAGTTCATGACTTAAACGCCCATAAATGTGTTTTTCTATTTAGTTAGATATATAGTTAGCCTAGGAAACCATTGAAAACAAACACCATGACCAAAAAAGGGGCTTTCATACTGGAAATATGGCGTTTATCACTCACCCAAGTGAGTGATAAAATTATGAGAATTTTGTTGGGGATAGTTGGTTTGATTGACCAGTAGATTTATTATTTATTTATTTATTTATTTATCATTGTGTCATATCATCCAGCAGTGCATTACTGCTGGATGATTTGACACAATAATCCTTGTATTTAAGGCTGTCATCACTTAAAACAGTTTATCAGGACAAAGAAAGTGGCTGTCCTATTTTTGGGTTCACTCCCAGTTTAATTAGGCACAGTCTTGTCTTGAAGATGAACTCTGCCATTCCCTTCCCCTTCCTTGGAGGCTTCTGTAAAGTTGACATTCATTCACTGGGCTGTCATTAACCTAAATATTCAAACGGTCAGAAGAGAGACGATCCAGATGTGAAGGCCAGCTGCAGCAAGTGTCCTGGGTTGAATGTCAGAGGTATTGTTTTGGTGAAGTTGTGAATCCGTTTCATATCTTTACCTCTTGTAGGAAGTAGCCAGAGGGACCACAGCCAATTTTAATCCTTCTTATAACTTCACACATTTTAGCATAATAAAGCAATTAACAGATTACCTGTTATTACAAATGAACAAAGTCTTCTACTTCGAAGTGAAATAGAGGACAATAAAAAAAGAAAAATCAGTCTTTGATATCCCCATTCTTACTCATGCTGCGTGGTAAAGCCACATCCTCTGTATGAATCATACTACTTTATTATTATTTGCCATGACCTCATTTTAACCCTGTTTCTCCTTGTTTCCTAGGAGACAGTGGGAAGGTGACAACAGTTGTGGCCACACCAGGTCAGGGACCGGACCGCCCACAGGAAGTCTCCTACACTGACATCAAGGTGAGCAGAGCAGAGGAAACCCAGGACCTAACAGTCTCATCATAAGAAACTCTGTCCTTACTAGGGTTGTCAAAAAAATCGATACTTAGATACTAATTGATACTAAGAATTAGTATCGTATTAGATACTCATTTGCAACAGTATCGATACCAACAGTGCCGTCTTCACCTCCCCCAGTTGACAAGGTAATTTAGAAAGTGATTAAGGTCATTTAAAAATGTTCCGCCTAGTATGTACCTTGGTCATAATTCTTTCATATTCAGTGGATCAAGGTTTTTTCTTTGTTTTTTGTTTGTGTTGATTAAACACAAAAAGAAAACCCAGTATTCATTAATGCTAGTCTAGTGACCCAAGTCAACTGGGTTGTAAAAAAAATGGACACAACCAGGTTACTACAGTATATGTCAACACATTCTTCAATTACCCACGTATCCTGGTTTCTCTGAGTAATGTGGTTACTGAAGTGCATGTAAACACACTGAGTGCTTGAAGAGGAGATTTAGCATAAACCTGCCTTTGCTGGTGAACAATTTTCTGCTGACCTACTTCAAACAAACAGGTTGCACCAGTTTAGACTCTGAAAATAAACGTGATTTGTAAAATTGTTAGAAAGGTTTTTTGAAAATGTGATCCGTGTTACTGAAGCTGGACTGATGCAAATGAACTTGAATCATTAGCTGTAAGAAACTATATTGTGAATGACTGTATTTGCACCTCATCTGAAGAACTGTTTTCTCTTTACAGGTGATTGGTAATGGCTCATTTGGTGTTGTGTACCAAGCTCGGCTCATCGACAGCCAAGAGATGGTGGCCATCAAAAAAGTTCTGCAGGATAAGAGGTTCAAGGTAAAGGTGTAATCTTCCTCGACATATTATCTGAACCAAATGGTGTGTGGAAGGTTTTTTTGTCATTCAAAGTTTTCTTGCTCAATTTGTTTACTTGGTTTCCCGTCTACACTCATGTGTTTGCAGAATCGGGAACTACAGATCATGAGGAAGCTGGACCACTGCAACATTGTCAGACTTCGTTACTTCTTCTACTCCAGTGGCGAGAAGGTGCTTCAGCTCTTTGTTTGTTTTGTTTTTCACATTATAAAAGTTTTAAGGAAGAATGCATATAAATCAACAAATTAAAACACATAATAGTACAATTATAGAAACTTGGAATAACAGAAAACAAAGCTGTTTTCTGATCATACAAACTTTTGCTTAGTCACCATATTACTTATCTCACAGGACACTAATTTCAGGAGTAAAAGAGAGGAAGTGATGTATGCACACAATACACATTAAAGATGAGATTACTCAAATACAGCGTAAATAGAACATACCCTTACTCTAAAAAAGGAAGCAGTGTATTTCTTGGACTGACAAATATAGAAACACTGACTTAAATGTTGCAGAAGTAAATTACTGGAAACAATATTACTAGTGAGTGCATGTGCTTTTTTTTTTTTTTTTTTATTTAAAAGAGTCACAGCAGGCAGTTGCTCTGTGTGTGTGGGAGCTTTAGGGCTGAATAATTAATAGAAATATTATTGAAATCACTATATGGCCAACAGCAATATCCAAATTTCAGGAGCTTTAATTTTTTGATATAGGTAAAATGTGTAACAATATACCGTTATAAATGAAGCATTGTGGTGCTGCAGAGATGCCCCAGCCTACAAATCAGATTCTCCAAATGTTTGTTTTGAACAGACCCCAGCAAAAACCACATCATCATTTTTATGTATGTTTTTTTTCCCCAGTGAAAATATATCACAGTATGATTTTATTTTATTTTTTATTTTTTGCATATCATACAGTCTTAATATGCTCATGTCTGTGGTATCTATGTGCCCACTGTTTTGAAACAGTGGGTAGGGCTTTGAAACATTTGTTAAACTGTTCATATCTTCAACACACTTATCTCCCTCTCTCTCTGTTTAATGTTGTCGTCCAGAAAGATGAAGTGTACCTCAACCTGGTGCTGGACTTTGTCCCTGAGACGGTCTACAGGGTTGCCAGGCATTTTAACAAGGCCAAGAGCATCATTCCCATAATATACGTGAAGGTAAGTTTCACCAGTTAATTTTGCTTTCACTGTATCATTTATGTGTTGCAAGTATTCTTATTGTTTTTTTATTTGGAATATTTATTTAGAATAAAAATGAGAAGTTTATAGATCTTCCTGATGAAGGTTGTTGAATAGAGTAAATTAATAAATATTCCAGCATTAAGTAAGACATTTTCATTTTTATGCAAATTATGTTTTTTTCAGACTTGGAAAACTTCAGTAAAATGTAGTAAATTAAATATTTTCTTTATCAAAGTATTGAGGCTTTTTGTGGATGTTTTTGGTAAGTGATGTTCCTAACACCACCCCCACACCTGTTGCTATGTTGTCTTTTAGTTTCTTGGCATTTCAACAGTGTGGACAGCTGATCTGATGTTGTTCTTGTGTTATGACCTCTTCAGGTGTACATGTACCAGTTGTTTCGCAGTTTGGCTTATATCCATTCCCAGGGTGTGTGTCACAGAGACATCAAGCCCCAAAACCTGCTCGTCGACCCAGAAACTGCCATCCTCAAACTGTGTGACTTCGGCAGGTGAGTTGTTGTGATTTCTCCTCACAGAGAATGAACCCTAACCCGAACCCTAACCCTATTTAAAAAGATCTAAAAGAATAGAATTAAACATGCCATTTCAAAGTTTCTATCCTGAAACATTATGTGGCAGTGCAGATACAAGTGTAATAACCAACAGCCCACGAATATTATGGAATTGTATTCAATATGGCAGTGTGAACTTGTTCTTAATCTTTACTAGGTTCCAATTTGTATTTAACTGTAACTATTGATAACTATTTTCTCCACAGTACTTCACCCTCTTCATCACCTATCGAACCCGTGCACCCCAGCCTTTCTTTGCTGCACCCTTAGTCATCATTTAATGTGATTTCTTGTGTTTCCACAGCGCCAAGCAGCTGGTCCGTGGTGAACCCAACGTGTCGTATATCTGTTCACGGTATTATCGGGCCCCTGAGCTCATTTTTGGTGCCACAGATTACACAGCAAACATTGATATCTGGTCAGCAGGCTGTGTACTAGCTGAGCTGCTGCTCGGACAGCCCATATTCCCTGGTGACAGTGGGGTGGACCAACTAGTAGAGATAATCAAGGTAAGTGTTTTTTTGCATTTTTAAGTAATCTGTGTGTTTCTTTTGTTCTGGTTGTGTATTCTGTTTTATTACTGCGCCGATCTTACAGCTTCCTGTTTTCAGGGCTGGATATTGGCACCAATCTCCCGATTCGATTTCCATTCACAAAGTCCAGAGTTGAATCATTTTTATTAGACTCTTAATGATTCAGTTATATCAGATAAATACCAATGTTGCATAAAACACTTCTCCAAATTACAAGTGAACAACATTGTTTATTCCTTGAATATAAAATTGTGTATAGTCACATTATAGTCTAAACTGTAAATACATTTCCCTGTTAAAAAAACTGTAGACCAAGGAATTCTTTGCCTTGGCAAAAACAACCATAATTGATGGCACATCAATAATTTTTTGGCCTAGGCAAAACAGTTACAAGGTTGTTATCAGTTTTGCATATTTAAAAAAAATAATTGCTGTCACATGCAGCTACAGATGGACTAACAGTAGTGGATGCTTCAGCTCAGTACAGACATCCTCATTAACTTTGAGCACAGACGGAACAGAAACTGAGAGTCTGCTCACTAATTCATCTGTTTGTTGCCTGATATCTGCAGACAGCTTTTAGCTGCTGTTTGCTCCCCGAGAGGGACAGACTGAATAAAGTAGAATCCACACACTGTCCACTCAACTTCCACGACTTCACATCTCGTAGACAGAGATAATATCTCTCCAACAAACACAAACTGAGCTCAGATCAGTCTGCAGTCTTTTTTCGCAGTCTCCAGATGCAATTTCTAGATTCATTACGATACAGCCACAGTCAGCTGACCATCCTGAGTCACGACAGTCCTGTAGACTGCAGCAGGTCCACATAGACTGTTACTATTGATGTCACAGTTTACAGGACTGTTGTGACTCAAGGCTGATAATGCAGCCAGCTATCGTCTGTTACTTTTTAACTTGAAAGAACCTTTTTGTTCAGGTTGTAATAATTTGATTTCCAAAAATACACAATTCACATTTCTTGCAGCTTTTACTGAACCACTTACAACAACTAACCACTGCATACACATGACATTTAGTGCAGATGTACATGTTTACTCAGAAAAAGGCACAAATGCAAAGATCGATCTTGGGATTTTAAGAATCAACATTGGATCATTCAAATAAAAAATGTGATTAATCAGAAAATATCTTGTGTGTCAAGATATTAACAGATATTAATGTTCTGTATTGATATCATAATAAAGGTAGAATAATCAACACACTAACATCATTCACCCTCCTTATTTGTTTTCAGGTGCTGGGAACACCAACAAGAGAGCAAATCCGAGAGATGAACCCAAACTACACAGAATTCAAATTCCCTCAGATCAAAGCTCATCCATGGACCAAGGTAAATAAATACCTGAGGACAAACACCAGGCAGTCCTCTGCAGGCCTGTTCTGTCTGGAAAGGCATGCAGAGTTGAAGAATTGAGAAAGAAAATCTGAAAACAAAGACATTTTTAACTGAAAGACATGGATCATCATTTTCATTATCAGTTAATCTGCCAATTGTTGTCTTGATCAATCGTTTAGCCTATAAAATGTCAGGCTTTGTCCAAACAGCTGTTCAAAACATCAAAGATATTAGTTTCTAAAACAGAAAATAATAATGCCAGCAAATATTCACAATAGAGAAGCTCTAACTGGGATTTTTTTTGGTGCAGTTTTGTCTGAAAAATGACATAAACAATTACATGATGACCAGAATGCAGATTGTTTTTGTGTCATTAAACTTATTGATTAATTTACTAATTGTTTCAGATCCAATGGTCATTACTATTATTTAATTCCTGATTTTTATGACATGCCTAATGAGCTATGAGACACATTTTATATATTTTTATGTAGATGAACTCAAAAAAAGTAATAATCTGCATGATTGCAATTGTTCCAAAAAGGAAACTTGAAAGTGACATACTGTGCTGGACTCCAGTTTAGTAGAATAATAGAAAGAAAATCTGTAGACGTGTTGTTGCCTACACAGGCTATTTAAATCTGCAGGTTGAATTGCTTTAATATCCTTCTTTTGAAAGTCGATTAACCTGCACACCTACAGAGTACAGAAACAACGTAAAACCAGGAGAAGTGGCCCTTGAACATTTACTACAGAGTGGATAGCTTTCTACTCGAGAATACATGCAGCTGTTTTTTTTAGATTCACCTCCTTGTTCTAACCATTGTTACCTTTGTTTTCTTTGTGTTTCCTTTCTTTTTCAGGTTCTAGATTTACCACATTTGCTACAATTACGCTTTAAGATAAATCTGCCTCCCCTTTTCATCAGTTTTCCTTCTTGGTTGCTTCATATCAGTGATACTGGGTGTTTCTGTCTTAAAAAAAACCTTGTTCATCATTTAGAATTGGACTTGTTCAGACAGTAGTTTACATTGATGCTAGAAATCGCCATTTTTCATGACTACTACTTAAAATAAATCTCTTCTTGTTCCTCAGGTGTTTAAACCTCGCACCCCTCCAGAGGCCATTGCTCTCTGCTCTCGGCTGCTGGAGTACACACCGGCCTCACGCCTCTCCCCACTAGAGGCCTGTTCACATGCCTTCTTCGACGAGCTGCGCCAGCCCAACACACGACTGCCCAGCGGCAGAGAATTGCCGATGCTCTTCAACTTCAGCACCACAGGTACATGAACACAGATAAATTTCCCTTTCTTTTGGCTGACAGGTTTTTCAGCTGTGTTTAAGTCACAGTCAACATCTGTTCAGCTAAATACAATCAGATGGTGTTTCTTGGTTTGTTGTGGGTCAGCGCTGTGGCCCTTGAGGAGGTGCAGTTAATGTAGCGTACACTCTTCTTTTGTTAAACGACTCTGTCCTCTTGTGTGACTCATCATGAACTGAAAACTCTTTTTGTTTTGTTTTTTTATCCTCTGCAGAGCTGTCAATCCAGCCCCATCTGAACTCAACCCTCATCCCTCCTCACGCTCGCTCTCATACAGCTGCTTCTGCCCACGGTGGGAAACTTATTATCATTTTATTGTCAGTGTTAATATCACTGGTTTTGCATGGTTTCATGCTGGCTGACAAAATCTGCTCCGGTGTGGTGTAAAAACAATAACATGACAAACAATCCAGACATCACAAGTAACAGTCTGGAATTTTAAAAAAACTTAAACACTCCCTTTAGGTTTTGTTATTTTGCAGTCACCGTCACTGTGTTGTAAAACATCATTAAAAATGTTGATTATCATTTAGAGTGATTATTTTTATATCTCAATTTCATGAATTGCATATAAAAGTTGCAGAATAGTTTTAATCATACAGCAAATTACAAAAGCTGTAAATCATTTGGCATGGAATACTTACATAACATGTTTTTATTACAAAACATGTTTTTATTATAAATCGTGGTTCAGCAGTTCAACAACCTCAAAAGCTGAGGATTTTTTTTTTTTTTACAATAATAAAAGAGTAAGAGCTGTTTCCTGATACAATCTGACAGAACTGCATATGAAATAAACCAAATTTGTCATGTACTGATTAGATTACAAGAATAAAGTAGTAATATCGAGAATAAAAACATAATTTTACAAGAAAAATTCGGAATATTCCAAGAATTAGAAATGTAAAATTTCAAGAGAAGAAAAAAATTTTTTTTAGGAATATTACGAGCAACCAATCAAACAGGTGAAAGGACAGTCTGGGGCAGCCTGCTGTTTGTCTGTCTAACAATCGAGTAGACTCAGTTTCTTCACAATCCTTTCAATGTCCTGATGATGATGATGATGATGATGATGATGATGATGATGATGAGAGCCATAAGATGAAGTATCTGCTTATTTGTGAAACCTCTGCTAAAGAAGAACTTCACAGGATGCTCCACGTTCCTCATTTTAAAGTTTCTGATATTTTCCCCTCGAAAACAACATGGAACGTAAAATTACAACTTTATTCTCATTATATGATTCTTTTCTTATAAAATTATGACTTTATTCTCATAACATTATGACTATTTTCTTGAAATATGATTTTATTCTCATAACATTATGACTTTATTCTCGTCGTTTAAGTCGACTTCATGACTTAATTTTTTTTTTTTCCTCAATGAGGTCCTGATACTCCGTTTTAGATTTGAAATATTGATCTGTTATCCAGAAATGAGCCATTTTAGATTTTCTTGTGAACATGATATATTATGAATTTTATTACATATGGCACAAATGTCCACTTGGACTCGAAGAAGAACTGGTCAAAGGTCACTGTGATGCAGTTTTGGGCTAGAAGAATGAGTATACTAATTATGATAAAATACACTTAATACCTTTTATTAAATTCCTTCAAAGTAAGTCTTCACTACATATATTATGAGTCTGGACAGACATGGATGTAAATTGCAACTTGACCACAAGGTGGTAATTGTAGTGTAATGTCCCCTGCTGTAGTGATTGTACTCACCTCTTACAGTCATGTCTGTTGCACTATTGCAGACCATTAATTCACAGCTCACTCTGCCTCTCTCTCCTCCTCTTCTCCTTCAGATGGCACCGGTTCAGATTCATCTCAACACAGTTCAGTACCAGGATCTCTTAACAGCATCTGAAGCAGCTTCTCACCTGTCTGCCTGCCAGCCTCACCCTTATCTCAGACACACACACACACTCACACTCTACTGCTTTCCTCCATGCTGCTTGCTCTCCTCTTAGATGATCTGTTTTTGTACAGTAAATACATTGAACAAACTATTAGTTCTGTAGCTGCCAGGGTTGAAATTACGGCAGGTCACACACACAGTCGTCTCGCTGCTGCTCGGGTGGTATGAAGGTTCAATAGTGGGGGCTGGTCCTCTGTAATATAAACCTTTTTTAATCAACATTTTTTTTTTTTCCTTTTTCTTCTTTATATTTGTGTTTATTTATTTGAGTAATTGAAAGCATCATGTGATCACACAACTGGTCTCTAGTTTTGTTTTTTTTTTTTCCACCTCAGATAATTTCTTTTAAATTATTCTTCCATGTTTTAAATCCCTGTTAGTAAAGGGTTGGACTGAACACTGCCTGACCAAGACTAGAACTGTCCCTAAGTAGTTCATCAGGGTAAAGGTAATTTTATTTAACTCAGGGCAGGAGAACAGATGTGGGGACTGATGAATTCATAAATCACACAATCTGATGTTTAAGCTCAAATTAAATCTCCAGGTCTTGTTAATTTACCTGCTGAGGAGGCAGAGTAGAAAAACTCTGCAGCTGTAGGTTGCATTAATCTGTGTGTGGTTGGAGGTTTGTTGAATATCCCTTTGACATTTGTCATGTTCAGTGGCTGTGATTTTAGACTGGACTGGAAATCACCAGACACCAGCCAATCACTGAGTACCAGCCTTTGTCTTGTCCCCTGGACCTGTCCACAGTTGTACTTCATTTAAACTGCCATATAAATATGAGTGAAATCGACCACTTTTTAATAGTGATTTTATTTGTACACATCAGGACAGCAGAGAGGCATCCAGAGGAAAACTCTTCCTCTTGTTCCTCACCAATAGAGCTGTGAAGAAAATGTGACTGGTGCTCCACAAAAGCAAACTGAGATCTTCATCTAGAGCCTTTTGATATTGAGCAAACAAAGCTGCTTGTTCTCTCTCCTGTCAAGTAATTAGTTGTGTTCAGTTGATGATTAGATGGCTGTGCTGAGGACGCCACGGTCCCAGATCCTCACACCAATAAAAGCTCAGAGGTTCCTTGTGATCTTAAATTGAAGATGAAAACTGAAGCTTATCTAATAAACTAAAAAAAAACATCAGTCATTACTCACCACAACACTGATGCCTCTTAAAGAAATTGTTTGTGAAATTTATCTGCTCAAAGAAATTAAACAAACTTCTGCCCCTTTTAACCATCTAAAAGAAGAAGCTTTGTTTATTCCTTTATTTTACCTTTGAATGAAAACCTTCTGGTTTCACTGGTGTTACTGTCAGTAACTAGAGGCTGTAATAGCTGATCAAAACAGCAGTTTACTGCGGAGCCAGTGGCTGAATCAAGAAAAGTCTTAAGTTTATTCCACTAAAATTTGCTGTAATTGTGTTCCTTTAACTAAACAAAAACATTTGTTTTTTTCTTTGTTTTAATTCACAACTTTCACTTAGCTATTTGTGCTGCTGGAGGAAATAAGAAGTCAAAACTTCTCAATTAGGGAAACTGGGTGCTTTTTAAAAGAAATTTAAATCTGAAATCGGTTTTAAAAAATATACTATTCATTTTAAAGCCTTGAAAAGTATTAAAATGTGGTAAATATAGTTACCTGATCGCTTCCTTTTACAATTTCATGTTGTCTTTTTCTCTCTTCTACCTGTTGACATGTGGCCATACAGAATACAGAAACTGATTCCTTGTTTTAGTCTTAAAATCTGTTAATAAATGTGGTCAAAAACCTATATCAACAACCTGTAAGATCCCCTGAAAAAATATTTGCAGATTAGAAGTAAAAAACAAGAAGTCACTTTTGGTGGAAATCCCCTCTAGCATTAAGATCATTCCTGTCCCGGTTTCAGTGTAGAGAAAAATGCTGTCGTACTCATACACTGTATGGAAACGAGAAGCGAATGTGAGTCCTCCCGTTAATTAGATAAACTAAACAATGCTTAAATGGGAATGGGAATGGGAATTGCATGTTTTTAAATAGAGGATACTTGATGTAAACATATTTATTTCTTTGTTTTTGGATGAGAGTTGAATGTGTGAATTGTTGACTGAGAAGGCTTTGAAATAGTGTTGCAGCTTCTTCAGCAAACTTCACTTCTCATCAGTGGAAATAAATGAAAAGTCTTCAGTTTTTACAAGAAGAAGCTTCGTAGAAACAACAGTAACAGGATAAATGAACATGTGCTTCAGGTCATTAGTGCTGCTGACATGTATACACAAGCATAGTGTAAGAATCAGGAGTGAAAGGCTAAATGTTAACATGAATATCAAGCACGGAAACTCCTTTAAGGTGACTGTGTTTTTGTTTGTTTGTGTGCTGTTGTACTTCTATCTTTACGAGGAGCGATTCGGATTTGACCCCATGAGAGTGACGACTTTTGGCCAATCCTCACTTCAAAAAGCTGGGACTAAGACGCTTTAGAGATAAATTTAGAAGTAAGTTTGGGGGCCCATAGAATGTATCACTAGTATAGAAGTACAAACTTGTGTGTGTCTGTGTGTGTGTATGACCATATCCCAAACTGCAGTCTGAACAGCCAGTGTTTTAGGAATAGAGCAGTCAACAATACAGATTTTTAGTAAGCAGTACAGACAACTTGAAAGTTTGTAGTATAGTATATTTGATACTATTGTACCATGCCTCCACCTGCTGTTTTACCTGCAGCCATGTTTGTTTTTAACCCCTTTTTTTAATATAAGTGGAAGAGCCCTGATGCTTTTTTTTTTCTAAATTCCACCACATTCACAGTCATTTTATATGAGGAGAGTGGAGAGCGTTTCTTTTCCTTTTTCCTGCCAGCTGCTTCTGGGTTTCAAACTAGCAACCTCCCGGTCCGGTGGGTTACTGCTGGACACGTTCTGCTTTCTTTGCTGAAAAGAGTCCAACCAGCTTGTTTGATCATCTCTGCAGGGAGTGTGACACTCAGAGCTGTCAGACTCTGTGGCTATGAAAAGTGTGTGAGAAATCCCTGAGAGAAGAATCAAACATAGCTGATTCTTCTCTTCTCCCAGTATCACAAGCCATTTATTTCCTCACTCTCCTTTTCTTCCTCTCTTATCGCACGTGTAAATATCACTGATTTTTATTTCCCTCTTTTTACTTTTTATTACAGAGTTGTTTATATCTTATTTTCCTCATTCTCTCTACGAAGCAGTCTTTAGTTTGTGCATTTTTGTAAATATGTTTCTTTTTTTTTCACAATCCAAAATGTAAATACTGCAAAGGAAAAAAAAAAGAAGAAAAAAAAAACAGTCTACTCCTCATGTTTGTTGATGATCTTTCTCTCTCTTTCTCTCTCTTGTCCAGTGAAAATTGTAAAGTAGCCATTAACATCATTGTTACTCAGCTCTCCTGTTCCGCCCTCTGTGGGACCACCCAACTGTTGAATGACTGTTGTAAGGGTTCTGTTCCAAAATGTGCTCCTTCTGTCCACTTAGGGGGTAAATATAATAAATATATCACCCATGAATTATGTAATTCTGTCTGTCTAAAACCTAAAGGACTGAGGCGTGTCATGTTTGTTCATTTGATCCGTGTAACAGCAGCATCTTGGGTTTGAAGGTGCTCTCTCCCACCTGCCCGTCTGTATCTGCTTACAGTATCATAAATGCAAAATCTCTGAAAAGGTGAAACAAGAACAGGGAGGCAGAGTTTGTTTTACCGTAATTCAATTTCTTTATTTTTCTTTCTATAAAGCACCTCAATGACTCAGTCACATTTAACAACCTGCAGCTTCTCCACAAGAGGGAGCTGTTCAGTCTTTATTAAACCAGTTCTACACTGCACCAATTACAGGAAACACATTTAAGATACATTTCCAATTTCCTGTTGTTGTTTTCTTCTTGCCGTAGTAACCTCCTACTCTATAATTGATCAATTAGAAAACCTCCCTGTGTCTCCACAGTAATGCAGAGCAATGTGAGCGCACAGGCTGAAACCAGGTGCCAGTTGACTCAAGTTTTACGTTTTGCAGATTTAGAAAGTAAAACTTAAACTTGCATTAACTGATTTTTTTTTTTGGCCACTTGATGGCAATGAGGTGTACAGCAAGGTGTAAACACGACACTGTTGTAATGTCACTCTTTAAGCTGATATAGCAGCAAACGGTTACTTATTTATGCATCCAGTAAATATGGAGCAACATGATCATTCATTTGGAGTCCTGTTTTTAGTCCACCCGATGAATTCAAGTCTAATGTTCACTCTCTTTTATCTGTCTTTATCTGTTAAATACTATATTCACCAGCTACAGCTGCAGGTCTGTGTGTTTTCCACATACTTTTTCTTCTGCTTGTCTTACTGGAACAGAACTCTTTGTGTTGTGACAGATTGTTATATATGATTACCGTGCAGTATTGCGAAAAATGACTCCGCTGCAGGTCACTGGTATTTTCAGTCCTGACTTCAGTGATCTCAACAGTGTTTAGTTGGACCAGAAATCACATGATGATGTCCGGCTCAACAAGTTCTCAACATGAGCATTTTGTCTTATGTGCTGTGTGGCATTCAGAATTGCTGCTAATGAGCAGAAGATGGCAGAAATAAACATTTGTGTTGTGAATGCAGGCAGAGCTGCCAGTTGTGTATGTGTGTTTGTATCCAGACACGTTTCTGCTATTAACCAACAGTTTCAAGTAAAGTGGCTCAGAAATGTTACTTTTCTTTGTGTTTTTAAAACTTGTACGTTAATGTTACCTCTCTTTAGATCAACTGAGGGCGATCATTGCAGGTCTGTATAGGTTCTTAACATCACCTTTTTGATTTAATTTTATACTCCAATGCTGTTGACGTGGGTCTCCTTCTGCCACGGTGGACTGGTGTGTTGGGTGATGGAGGGATAGGAGGAGAAAGAGAGAGAAAGAAACACAAGCCTGTCTGTCTCTGTTCTGTGTGTATGATATGGACTCATTTACTGTAATAAAGTGATGAAACTGTGTTTAGATTGTGTGCACTGAATTGTCTGAGAACTTTAAAGGTTAATTCCTGTTCAGAGGTTGTGAACTATTTAAGTTTAAATTTTCACCATGTAACGCTGCGACCAGTATATCCTCTCTCGGGTTCAACACCAGCGGACAGATAATCCTTCATGCAGGCCTGGTAAAGGTAGTATATGTCCATTTGGACCGCCTCTGGTCAAATCCTGATTTTACAACTGCGACATCATCTGACAAAATCCCCAAACACATCAATGAAAGACAAAGACTGAGCTGTGATTTCAGCTGTATTAACTGTAAAATGATCACTCGGAGAGAAAGTTAGAAGAGACACAATATCTCTCTTATTTAGTCTTTCACTCAGAGCACAATAGTTTAGTCTTTATTTACTTCAACTCCAGAACGTGACATACTTTTATAGAGGCATGTCTTTGTGTCTAACCCTGCGTTTGATATGAAGAATTAGTCAGAGCTGTATTTTAATACGAAGCCTTGTTTTCAGTCGCTCCTGTTTGTCATGTTAAAAGCCTCATGAAATGAAAAATGCATTTTCCCAGTTTTAATCCCGTGTCTATGTTAATTGTTCATTTATCTCTTGTTATATTTCCAAATATATGTCAAAAAATTATTTAGTATTTTTACACCAAAATCCATGTATTTTCACTTCCTGTAAAACGATTTCAAACCATAGACTGTAAATAAAGATGGACATTTCCTCTGTGATGCAAAAAATATATCCCTTTACTCTCAGTCCCCATCTCATCTTCCCACACCTTCTATAAATGGAATTTATTTTCTTGATAAAAAGTGTTCAAACTAATTCATAAGGTCTACTCGTATATACTCTTATACCCTGCTCAGCTTGTAGAAATAATATGAAATTGTTTGACTTACAAAAAGTATCCAAACTGAGAACAACATTTTTCAAATACCCAGTCCCATGCAAACCAAAAGAAATCCACTACAAAATAATGAATGATTTCTACCCTTCCAGTGACCCTATAAGACTAAGACTTGGATTTGAGGTAATTAAATGTCTTTTCTGTGAAGGTGATATCAAAACAACAGAACATCTCTTTCCTGCTCTCAGTTTTTTCGTAGAAAATTCATTAGTAGTATTATTACTAGTAGTATTATTTTTGATGTATTACTAGAGGACACAAAGTTGGACCTAATGATCAATGTTTTGCTCATTTTAACACTTTTTTTTTTTTTTATCCATAAGGCTAAATTTATAAAGACCCACCTATCGTCATGTGTTATTATTTTGAAATATAGATATATACTAAGTCCCTGAATTTAATCAAATCTAAATGTGCCAATGATCTTTTTGTATCATTAGAAAATGATCTCACTATTGAATAATATGTTAGTTTTTATTTTGATTTAATTTTATTTAATTCTTTTTGAATAGTTAATTTATGACTTACTCTGTTTGTAGACCGCTGTTGTGGTCCAGATCCAATAACATCAACATGTCTGCTGTGATTTACTTTGGCAGAGTCTGAGTTAATAAATCACTGTAAATCTTGAACCTCTCCAGCCCTCCATAATAAAATGATCACGTCTCCTTGATTAAAGGCTGACCAATTAAGTTTGTGCATTATTTGCAAGTGCATGCAATTCTATTAGAGTCCTACTTCCTACATACTCAGATGTAAGTTAGCTGCGGAAAATACCCGAGTTCTGCCAATATATTACTGCTGTCCTGTCTCTGTCTGACCAGATTCTAAGTGAACAGACCTTTTAATGAACCTTTTACAGTTTTACCCTGAAAATAAACTTATCTTGTGACCATTTGGAGAGCCCTGGACCCTTAGGTTGTGAATCACTGGACTAAACTACCTAAATGCATACAAAAAAGTTGAAACTGCCATTTCACTAACAGACCCAGAAGATTAAAATGCTCCCAGGTAATTATTTTTATTTGAGAATGTTCTCTATGAACCATGTAGTAGCCATCCTGTAGGTATGTGGGGAACAGTGTGGCCAGTGACTTGGCAAACATCCTGCAGAGCTTAACCAGAAGCCGGAAAATTTCCCAGCATATTTTTCGGGAGCCAGTGAATCCCCAGATGATCTTAGTTAGTAATTCAGGTTAGACAAGTGAATAAATTACTTAAAAATGTCTCAGTTGATCAGTACCAGTGGACAGATAATCCTTCATACAAGAGTATTACCTTGCTGCTTTTTGTTATATAAGCGTTCTTTTTCCCATAAAGTGTTACAGAACCTGAAGACACTCACATGAGAGATTCATCTACTGAAGCAGGTGAGGTTTGTGGGTTAAATGCATCTTAACCTGGGAGCTCTCCATCACAGTTCATGGCTCTCTGCTCATCTGTTCATCCTCTAACTTTTCTACTCAACAGAAACAATGAGGGTCATTCTGCTCCTCTGTTCTGCCTTCGCTCTGAGCGTCACGACAGGTGAGACTCAGCAACACACTGAACACCCAACACAAACTTATGACACAAAATGTTTCCAGTCTCCAATATTACATTCTGATTGATGCATCTTTTCCCCAACTAACTAAAAGCATGATATAAAGGTAGTTCTTGAAGATGGTTAACAGTGGTCTGAATCTTCCTCCACAGCAGATCCAGTGAAGCAGATGAAGCCAGGTGAGACTCAACAACATATAATACCTGATGATACATTATTTCACTGTGTTCAGTGTATATCGAGGTTACACTTCAGACGTAGGCTCTAACTCCAGCCATAGCTACAAGTTGTTTTAACCATTTTATGCATTAAAAATGATTCACTGGAGCAATAAGGGGAATAGATAAAGTGTATATGTAACTCTCTCACTTTATACTTGCACCAATAAACTGTCCAAACAGATTTTCATAGTTATAGAAGGATTATTGTAATGTGAGGAAAATCTCTAAGTGAGTATGGAGAATGGATGCCTGGTTGTTAAACCTCAATGTCCACCTGTGAGACAAATGAAAATGTGACGCCTGTTCAGCTGCACATGCAAAACAGTGACGACAGTAAAAACAAGAGTAGATAAAAAAAAGTAGTAGTTACATTAGAATGCTGTTCTTATCCTCTGTAGAACCAGTGGAGGATCCCCTGCCTGTCCAGCAAAACAAGACTGCAGGTAAGAGAAAATATCTACGACAGCAAACAAAATCCCTTTTTCTTCGCTTTGGTTGTTTGGACTTTGAAATCATGGTGATCTGTAATGGAAATACAACTCAACTGCTGCAAATGAAGACAAAGACAAAGCTCTGTACATCATGTCCAAAATCAATAGTCCATGCTGAGCTGAGACATACTGCAATGTAAACTCTCTAATCCAGTCAATCATTTATATGCAGATGCCACCCTGTCAGTCAGATCCATTTTCCAAATGTATTTTAGCACTTCACAAACCTTTCTCCATCAATCTTTAAATTCTTCTTTTCTGCTAGATGAGAAGCGAGGGGAACTGCTGCGCAGGATTACGGGGATGGGGGCTAAATGGCTGGGAAACACGCCTCCTCCAGACTATTTTCCTGGAGAGAACAACTGTCCCCCCCGCTGGCACAGCTATAGGGGGCGGTGTTTCTCCTTCATCAACATCCATATGGCCTGGATGGAAGCTGAGGTAGCCTGACATTACCTCATGTTACATAAAGGTTTTGAATCCGTTACCAACATGCACATATGTAATTTCTTTTCTTTTCTTTTCTTGAACACATTATTTATACATTTTCCCAATTTAACAAAACATTGTTAACAGTACAAACAACAGCAACAACAAAGAAAAGAAACATACAAAAAATGCAATTCAATTACACAAATGCAGACTTGCCATGTTGAGAGTAATATAATGTCAATTATGTTTTAATGAGAGAATAAACTTGTCATAGTCAGTGGACTTTTTATATCATATGCTGATATATATGAGAGTATTGCAAAGACTAGAACTAAAACATCTTTTTCTTTTAAATTTCTATGTATAATGTTAAGTAAGCTGTATATCCCTGAGGCTGTACTATGTCTGTCCCACAGTAAGAGCTGTTCATCTCTGCTTTTACAGAAACATTTTTGGCACTATGGCGCCAATCTGGCATCCATTCATGATGAACAGGAGTACAATTTCATCCGGGACTTTGTAATGGACAGCAATTATTACGGTTATTATGGCCCAGCCTGGATTGGTGGCCATGATGCCGTTAGGGTAATGAGCAAACATCACTTTAAAGAGAGTGGTCCATGTATTTGTGTCACAGAACAGACACCTGCAGTCATGCTTTAGTGTAAATGTATTTATAAGTTTGGTATCACCAGAAGTTCATGCTGTTTGTAAACTCGGATCTTAAAGTTCTGTTGACTTAACAGTGTTGACACTATATTGTTTCAGTGACTCTTTAAAATGTTTGACAAATACAAAATGTAGACTAACATATTTACATGCTATTTGTCTTTTGTTTGTGTTTACAGAGTGGGGAGTGGTTATGGAGTGACGGGTCAGCATTTAATGTCGGGAGCTGGGCCACACTCATGCCAGGCATCTGGAATAGATGGAATAAATGCCTTTCAATGGGTCTGACAGGTAACTACAGTTACTAAATCAACTGATTCCCGGCAGAGGTTATTACAGAAATGATTAACGTCATGGAGTAAACTTGTTTCTAAGAAAGAAAATGTAATAGTGGTTTTCCTCTCTTGTTTTCCTGTTAGATCAAAGGTATTGTGAAGAAATGTTTCCCTTTGTCTGCGGAACAAAACCGGATCTGCTGCTTTTAATGTGACATATCGCTCCTGTTCAAGACATCCCTGTCTGTTCTATAGTTAAAGTATATGCAGACTGACTACATGAGATCACATGAAACGCTTTCAAAACCAAATTCTGTCAATCATTTGGAAAATAAAAGCAGTTTCTCTGATGTGCCAAGAGTGTTTTTTTTTTAACAACAGTAAACTCCCTAAAAAGATGTGTTTTTGGTCTGTGACATTTATTGACCATCTGAAGAAGTGAGGTGAAGGGGAGAGAAAATCCTATCCTATTGCTTTTGTATGTTTTTGGTGTGTGTTTTGTTAATTACAATCAAGACACTGCAAGGTTCTTGAACTTAAATCAGCCAAAGGATTGACCGGATGTGTATGTACCAGTACATATGTTTCTTTTTTACACACTCAGCATCCTGAGAACTGCCAAAACTGCAATTAAAGTATTTTGCATAAATAACAATTTAGGTATAGGTAGAAGTTGTATAAATGACAATTAGAACTATTAGAACTATTATTCCAGAGACTGATATCCGTGACTGCCTTTAATGCTATTCTGTTTGTAAATCAATCAAACTTTATCTGAAAGAGTCACAGCCTTCATAATAAACCAATAAAATCACATTGATGATCAGTCCCATGAAAACACTGCACTAGCTGGACCCTGAGGGCTGTTTCCTGCTCTGGCTGACACAGCGGATGAAGGGCAAGTATGAACACACATCACTTCCCTACTAACATAAAAGCATAATATAAACTCTCCAAATGTTTCTTAAATTAACAGAAAACACAAACAAACGGAGGAAATGGACAGCGACCGCTGCTGCTGCTGCTGCTGCTGTTAACACTGCAGTTCGTCCCCAGTCCCGCTGGGGGCGCTGTTCGCGTCGCCGTCAGGATTTATGAGCCTTTGTAGTTTCCTCTGGCATTCAAAAAAGAAACCGACAAAAGAGCGAAGAGAGAGTAAAACGTCGAAGGTAAATCCGCCTGAAAAATCAATATATTCCTGACTATTTAACAGTTTGAACTCATTTCTGTGTTAGATAACAACGGTTTGTGCTCGACAGTGTTTTCGTTATACCCCAACAACATTGTATTGCGTAGTAAATCGATCACATGTAATCTTAGCCTCATCAGCTAACAGTGTTAGCAAGGCGGCGCCGGTTGATGAGAGGCCTGTTTGGACGATGTTGATATTTTTATTTAACTTGTTTTATTTTTATGTCTTGAATGAGAAGGAACTTTATATTTGTGGCTACAGTTTAACATAAGCGACTAATTGCTTAATTATAGGTAATTGATAACAAATAGCTAAGTTATCCAGGTTATCTGCAAGTCTTAAAAATACACATTATACACACTCATTTCTGTTTTATCCTCAAAAAGACATTTTATTATATTTAAGTGTCATTTTATTTAGAGATGTCTGAAATATATTTTATAGCGTGCTGGTAGTGGTAATGTAAGTTATAGTGTGTTTTAACCATAATATCGAAGCATGGCAGCATGTGGACCTTAAATAAATAGGTTGTTTTGTTTTATTACTTAATCCATCAATTTATACGTTCATTCCCTGCTGCTTGTCGAAGCCCAGGTCGTTTTTATTGATAATTATTGATGTTGTCAGGAATTGTCATGTACAGCAAATTAGAAAGTCAATAGGTTAACAATTTTGTTAAATACTTGTAGGCAACTGGTTATTGGCAGTGAATCGTGTATTCAATTTCACTCAATGCCAAGTTTAGGAGAACCCTGCAGAAAACCTGTTAAAGCTTCATAGGTGTAATGACTTAAAGAGAAGCGTCAACAGGGATAACGAACTAGTTTAAGTCCAGTGTTTCCTCTAGGACTTTTTTCAGCAGTGGGGGCATGCGGGGGGGGGGGGTCAGTGGCAAAGTAGTGGGGATAGCTTAATGCTATCAATTAGTTTACCCAAGTTAGCGTCACTGAGTTGGCTAATAAGTCTACCTTTTCTCCGGTAATTCGCTGCCTTATTCCTCACGACTACACTTCTCTGACTCTCACCTGGTGCCTGACGTGACGTCACTTTCAAGGCCGCGCTCTCGCGAGTAATTAACTCCAATAGGATCCCCCAACCACCCCACTCCCTCCCGGGCCGCCACTGCTAAATGAATGTAGAGGAAACACTGAAGTCGCTGGTGTGGTGTTGTGACCTGGCGAATTAAACCATTGGAAATGTAGGTTCATTTGTCGTAAAAACTTCCTGTGTTGTGGTGATATTGGTGATAAAACTAGTGCTCAGCAGCACCGTAAAAACGTTAATGCAAACTTTATCACAGTTCATTTTTCTTTCTTTATGTTTTGGTAGTGGATGAACACTTTGAACAGTCATCAGAAAATGATGTATAAGACAAACGATTTTAGTGAAATAAAGCCTGTAATGTTGAAACATCACTAACACTTTTCTAAATGAAACAGGCAGGTCTCTTTCACCACTCATTGCACTAAATTGGTGCGTGATTAGATGAATAAATAAACCACATACTTTAAAGTACTTTAAACTGTATAATAACTGTTATCACCTCCCTGCTCCATTTTCTAAGGTCTTCAATTATTCGTTACCATTTTTTCAGGTGCACACGTCAAACTTATGCAACTGCTACATAAAGATTTTGTGTCTTTAAAATCTGTTTTGAGGACTTCGTTTTGGGTTTTAGGAAATTGTGCTTGTAGAAAAGGTTTTTCTGGTGACTTTCCACTATTTCTTGGCATTTTACAGGTCAATGATGAATTATGATTCGGGTCTATATTCTGTAAACAATTGTTACTTGTAGCACAAACTACATTCTCCAAAATTACTTGAATCAGTTGAATCAGTGCCTCTCAAACAGTCTCAACAAAAACTGACCATATAATTATATGATTAAAGCATGATTTATTACAGGAGTGTTTTATTAGACTGTGTTAGGTCTGACTAAGTGTACCTGCTAAACTGGCTGTTGAGTGTTTAACAAGATGACGTGTTTTAGACGTAAAACCATCAGGTATTCTGGTTGTTGTCTTTGCCTGGTTTTGTGCGTGTTTTTGTCAAAAGAGGATAATTTTTTCAACAAGCTGTTGCCACAAATGTGGAAGCACACTATAGTCTAAATATGGATGAAGTTTTGTGTCGATTGACATGAGAGGAAAAATCAAATAGTCATGTTCAGTTCATTCATTTTGAAGCCTTTATTACAGATAGAGAATAAATGAGAGAGAGAGAGAGAACAAAGAATCCTGGTTGTGCTGGAACCGGTTCATGGTCGACGTCTTAACTCGTCAGCCCCTTCATATTCAATCTGTTGTTGCATTATTGACATTAAGATATTGAGTCCAAAAAATGGTCATTAATTGATGTCTTGACTAAAGTCACAGGTCCTGTCTGTTGCCCCCTTAAACATTTCTGTCATTACATGAGAAAAATATAGGCCATATTATTTGGACAGGAGGTTAATCTGTGGTCTCTCTCTTTAAACTTCCTGCAGGTCGAAGCTGAGGGCCATGGCTCGTGGGCAGCAGAAGATTCAGTCCCAGCAAAAGAACGCCAAGAAGGCAGCAGAGAAGAAGAAATCTCAGGGCGCAGACCAGAAGACTGCAGCTAAGGCCGCCCTGGTGTGGACATGCCCTGTCTGCCGGGTGAGTACAACACTCTGCTGCAGCATGCTTACTCCTCTTTTTCGTTGATTAGAGGTTTTTCTAGAGATGAACGGATGATACCAAAGCATGTTCCACTCCTTTGAAGTGCACTGTCAGTACATTGTGTCAAATGAAGATGTGCCTGATGTCTGACGCTTCAGATGTCTCTGGTGCTTCACTGAGTCAGAGTTTTGAAAGTTTTGCAGGTAAACTATGTGATGGGCACATTAATGGAATAAGAAGAGAATTATTGAGAAATATGGTCACATACACCAGAAAGACATAATCATAAATATGATATTTCCACTTGATGCCAAAGTAATAAGTGAGTAATAATAAGAAATTATTTCTTATCATGATGATACACAAGTCCACAGTGGACGCTTGGCTTTAACTGCACTAACAAGGTACATTAATATTTAGTGTCTGCAAAAATATGTCAAATGTATTTATTCTTTTAATGTTCTTGAACCTTTATTGCACAAACCAGACTTAAACTATTGGTCAGTGTTGTGGTGCTCTGACCTGAGTCTTGAAGAGCTGCTTTATTTTTTCAAACCATCAGATGTCACTGTAGTTACTTTGTTTGAAGCCCCAAAGGCCTTCAGCCGCAGATCTCTTGGTTTCTCCACCGGAGAATCTCTTCTCTCTCAGTAAATTTATTTCATCAAAAATACTTCCTACTCAGTTTATCAGGTTTATGTATTTGATTTGCCAATTCATCATCAAGCAGTTTGAGCTTCTGCTGAAGTTAATTGCAAATAATTTTTAGGCACTGCGTACCTGTTGATTTCAACATGACTTAAGTTTGAAGTCCATAGTAACTGCATGAAACATGAGAGCAGAGTCTTATTTCCACAAGATAAAATAAACTTAACACTTTGGTTCTCCTTTTTTCTTTCAGACTCAGATGCCTGACCCCAAGACTTTCAAGCAGCACTTTGAGAGCAAACACCCCAAGTCCCCCATGCCTCCTGAGCTGGCAGATGTTCAGGCATAAAGGACTGCCGACTGGACTGAACCTGGGTAAGACCAACAGCACTCGTAGCACTGTGCTCACTGGAAGCTGCCGTTTGTAACATCTCAAAGTTTCTGAATTCTGCGTTCTTGTAGATCAGAGAGCAACCAAAATAATATTAGAAGCAACTAAGAGTATTTGTTAATTTTAATTGGTCACTTAATATTTTTCAAACCCTAAAAAAACACCAAAACCTGTTACTTACAGATACACAATGACCATGGACTAAACGTTGAATTGCAGCACCTGAAGGATGTTGATGACGAACACTGGGACCCGTCAGTATTCATGGACAGCGGGTTGGGATGGAAGGAGGGGGTGAATGTGTGTATGTGCTGTGTACATAATGTGTGTGTTTGCGTAAGAGAAAACTAATGATGGGGCAGTAGTACACCAGCAGCCCTTTTTTATATTTATTATGTACAACTACCTTGCTATTCCAGATTTGGGGTTGGGGTTCCCAGAAAGCAGAACCAGCAAGTTTGCCTGCTAACACTGAATAAGATTAACTTGTGACTAATGATGGGGAGGGTTGACAAGACTGAAAAAGCTACAATGAGATGTTAAAACAATAGTTTTGAATGTGTGGCTAGCTAAAAGCTGGTTGTACTAAACACCGTGTCGTCCAGAGGAATAGATAGATGGCACATTCAAAGCCCCCCCATAGATTCATCACTCATCCACAGTGGCACTGCTGTCAGGTTAAAACCTGTGAACTCCAGTCATTTTAATTTGGAGTTTTCATGAACATTGGCCTCTTAAAATGACATAAATCTCGTTGTGTGACTGCAGGATTGAACGTTGTTGGTGTTGAAATGCAAGATATTAGTTCAAGCCATTTTTGGAGATTCATGGTTATTGTCCGATAATAGCAACGGACTCTACAGCTTTGCCTCCTCTGTGCTGCTGCTCCACAGGTGTCCTCACTCAGTAACACCTTACAACAGTACCTCACGTTAGACCACACAGCAACTCTCATAGTATGTTTTTTTTTTTTTTTTTTTTCCCCGAAAAAATTCTTCTACTACTCATTTTACTGTCGTCCTCCTCGGGCACCTTTCCCTAAATAATCTTGGCAATAACGTCTTTGTTCCACTTAAGTTAAACCAGGACAAGATTTGTTTTGAAAACCAAGTGCTAACTTTGTTCTCACACCCTCTAACATACACAGTTCTGTGCTCCTCGATGCTTTCACCTATAGTTTTTAAAGAAAATCATAAGTCGCCCCCAAGGACTGAAAATTAGATTTAATCCAGTACCTGCCAAAAATATTCCTTCACTGTTCTTTTTGGTTCATATGTTCACTAGTAGGCAAAAATTTCATGAATTTACTCACTGTATTTTTTTTTTTTTTTTTTACCCTTTTCAATAAATTGAACAATGTATTTAATGTGAATGGTCTTCATCGACTTTGTACATGAGATGCTGCACTGTAACATTTTACTCTGGCACTGGTCTAAAATAGATTTAATATTATTACAGAAATCTTTAAGGTGACACCAGAATGAAAGTTTCACATTTTGTTTTAAATTAGTAAAATTTGGTTCACGTCAGTGGGGGAAGAGGACCAATTCAAACTTATTCGATTGGATTGATCGTTTACTTTCCCTCTGTCCATTTCATGCTACAATAAGTCAAGATAATGTAAATATTATTTTATTAATTGAATACATTTTAATAGTCTCTTCATATAAATTTGTGTTACTACAATAATAGTGCTGTCAATTTCCTTATAAAACAAACAAACAAAAAAAAAAACATACAGGCATCACTAATGGCTTGTTCTGCCATCCAATATCATTTGCCATTTTCATAATTGAAACCTGTCTGAAAACGCCATTGGTGATAAACTGGAGTCTATGGTTTGTTCCTGATGAGACGGGCATGAAAAGATCCAAGTTTGTAAGAAAAGTTCATGAAATTAAACATTCGTGCTCTTCAAAAAAAATAAAATAAAAAAACGTAAAGTACTGTACTTAAGAAAATGTCCTCACATCTTGTGCTCCTAACTATTGCCTGTGGAGCTGACATTTCTGGTCACAGGTATTGACTCGACCAGCCGAGCGTTTGAACATGTAAATATCCACAGATTTGAAAATAAAAAAAATAAAAACACGTTAAAGCCTCTGAGCAAAAAAGCCAATTTGGAAAATTTGATTAAAGACAATTAATTCAGTGATGCCACATGAGCCCAGATCAGATATCTGGTGCCTTTGTCATCCAAATTGTTTGCCAATGTTTAAGTATTCTGCAAAGTTCGTGTCTGGAAAAAAAAAAATCATCCATGTACATTTTTCGTTTCGGACTCTTATCATAGACATCCACAGGTCTTAACCACCATGTTCCGATGCTTTTTGAGGATGACGTTGTTGTTGTCGTCATAGAAGAGGACGGAAATGGGGCTGAGCTTGGTGGGAGCGCAACACGCCTTAGGAACCTCATCAGGCTTCAGAAGGTGGACCTACAGTATAGAGTAAAAAAATCTATTTACTATTTAGGTATTTAACTTCAATTCTGTAGTAACCTTAACTAGATCATTTTCTTAAGTAAAAGTACCAATACAACAATGTAAAAATACTCTATTTTAAGTCCTTAAAATCCTACTTGTGTAAAAGTATACAAGTATTGTACTGTAATGTATGATAGTATCAGAGTCTTAAAGGTGAACACTGTACATGTTACTGTTTTAGCTGCTTTTTCTTCTTCTACTTGTACACTTTCTAATGGAAAAGTCTGATCCTGTCCTGAGTGTTTCCAGGATGAAGCAACAGTGTCACATGGGTGTGTCATCACTGTACTGACCACTTGCTGGATGAGGGCGTGGTTGGTGGCGTTCATGCAGGAGCCCAGAGGGTAAAAACACTCTCCATCACAGTAGTAGGCTGAATATCCAGTTGGGGCCAAAACCCAGTCCTGAGCAGAGCAACAGGCATGAAAATGATCCATAGTTCTTATCTTATGTATCACAGTAAAATCTATTCAATGGCAATAAAGCATTTACATTTAAAATAAAAGCAATTCATTAAATGTACTTGTTATATAAAAACAGGTGAGCACACACTTCCATGTTCAGAAATGTGATTGTAAAAACTATAATTGGTCATGATGAATAATATAAAAATGTCACAGTATAGTAAGGCATAAAAACTTAATAGTATAGTAAAGGATTAAAATGTCATAGAATGTCATAAAGACTAGGTCAAAACCTAGTATATGTCTGGACTACCTATAATCAAATCCTGATGTTCGTCATCTGACAAAATCACTAAACAAATGAAAGACAAAGACTGAGCTGTGATTTCAGCTGGATTTACTTATAAACACTGAGAGAGAAAGTTAGGAGAGATAGACTATCATTGTTCTTTCTTTTCTTTTTTTAAAAATTATTTTTTCTCAGCAAGAGGGCCATAGGCCGGACTCGAACCGGTGCTGCAGGGGGAAATACCTTGACACACATCATATTTCTTATTTTTTCCCCTCACACAGAGCACAACTTTCATCTGGGTCTTTACTTTCAACTCCAGAACATAACAGACTTTTATAAGAGGCAGGTCTTCATGTCTAACTCCCTCTGTTTGATATGTAGAGTCGGTCATTGTCGTTAGTACGAAGCCTCGTTACTGATGACTTCTCCCTCTCCCTGCTTAGTGTGTCTTATGTTTAGTTATTCCTCTGCCTTCTTTAGCAATGATACATGTAATGAAAGTAGTTTATTTGCTGTAATGGAGGCGAGGCTCAGTGTATTGGAAGCCCCCTTCTTCCTTGCAGTTCCCGAGCAGCCTGGAAACCAGAGTGTCTCGGTGGACCGCGGCTCTCCACTCAGCTGAGCAGTGGTGGAAATATCATCACTTAGTCAGTTGGTCATTCAGTCAAGTCAGGGACATTTGCAATTATAGGGCTGGCCCCGCATTTGCGGTCCAGCCAAAAAAAATCAACTTGGGGACCCAGCAAGTTTTTCTGCTCTTAAAAAGCTTCAACAATGATACTGAACTTTAATGTAAGGAGTAAATGGACCTGAATAAAAACCTGACTCTAATGTAAATCAAGAATCAAAGCAGTTGAGTAGAGAATAAAGATCTGACCTTCCATCCCAGGTCACTGAAGCTGACGTAGAGTTCATGTTTTTTACAGGGTTGACCTCCGTTGTTTGCAGGACTCCGATCTGAACCAGGAAGAAAAACATTTATTGAGATCAAAGTTAATGAATTAGTTTAATGAGAATGAGGATAAAATTATATTTTCTAATTATTCAAACTTTCATTCATGAATCCTTTTACTTTGAAAAGGTGATCAAAGTGAAAATGATTTGCAGGACATTAACCTTTAACACTACAATTTCTACATTTTAAGGCTTTCATTGATAATCAATACATTAATAGGTTGAGTTCTACAGAATAATAAAAAACTATGTAGTTCATTAATTTGAGTAATTTCTTAACAGGTATTTAAAGATGAACTAATGATTGATAGTTAAATTAATTTTAAATCTCATGACTAAGAAAAAAAAAAGTGAATGTTGGAGTGTAGTGAAGGAACATTAAAGCATCAGAGCCAGAGCTGTAATCCCACAATGTGGAACCTCACTATGGATGCTGGGGACAGGGAGGTCGTATTTGGGTTTCTTCTTGCGGGGGTGAGGCTTGACAGCTCGCGGCGGCCGACAAGGGACCTGGCTCTCCCTGAAGAAGGTCACCATGAAGGGCTGTTTGGAGCGAGGACCCCTGCGACCCACCAACCCAATCCAGCCTGCAGACAGTGAGCGGTCTGGAAAGGAAGTGTTTAACATAAGGAAATAAACCATTTCAAATGAGCTTAATGGTAATCAATAAAACCAGTTAAGGGTTATATTGGTGCTGCACCCACCCTCCTCAGTCTCCACATAGAGACGGATGCCCAGGTTGCTGCGGGGGTGGAGGAGCCAGTGGTTGGAGGCAGAGGTGACATCGAAGGCCAGCCAGCCCTCCTGTCCTGCAGGCACAGACTGCATGTCCAGCAGCACCAGCTCTGGCTCTCTGGGGGGAAAAAGATCAAAGTAAACATGATTCACTTCACTGGTCATGATGAATAAAACATTAGCTTTAGCAATGTCAGAATAGTAGCAGTTTATCCTATTATTTGATTTGTACATTTAATAGGATGTTAAGATCAAAGCTTGTTTGCATCGATGAAGTTCTCTGGGATGAGAGTAACTTTTTTAAGCTCTCAGACGCCAAAGGTCAGGCTCAGCTACAGATCAGCACCTTTTGGGTGTTTGCTTTGCACATACAATATAAGGATAAATATTGACAAAGACAGGGAGTAAACCCTGTTAATCTGTTGAGCGATGATACTCTTAATTACTGAGCCACATTACCAGTGTATGTCTGGTCAGATATGAAGCTATTTCCAAATAATACATAAAACATTATGTGGTTTTATTTTAACAGCTACCAAAACATGTTGATGTTCAGCAGGTGTAATGTTTTCCATCTTAGTTTAGTGTGATAACTATTGCTAATTAGCACTAAACACAAAGTAAAGCTAAGGCTGTTGGGATTATCATTAATTTTGTACCAGGTGTCATGATGGTGGTCCTCAATGAAAAGTCAGTTCATACAGTTCATCCTTTGGGGGGAAGTGAATGTGTGAAACCAAATTTCCTAGAAATCCATTTAATAGTTCAATCAAAACAATAGATGTCAACATCACCAGAGAAAAAGTGAGGAGAATCATCATAGTCAGCAGACATCATCATCCTCTACAGACCTTTAACATCTGTAGAAAGTGAATGAGACATTTGGTCTGGACCAAAGTGGTGGTCCAACTGTCAAACAATAAAACAAGACAATCACATACTGAAGTAGTAAGTGGCTGTCTACAACAGTGAAACAAAGGTTAAACCTGCCATCTGGATGAATAAAAAATGTTGCTTTTGCTAGCTGATCTTTTCCAAAGAATTATTGTGAGTAATTCTAAAGCTGCTGTCGGATCAGTGGCAGAATTATACAAGTACCAAGGTTTGTTTGTCAGTAAATAAAGACTAGGGCGGCACCATGATGACAGTGAAGTGTATAAAAGGTAAAGGTGTTTTGGTGTCTTTATCAAAAGGCCCCAAGTAAAGACAGTGATCATATACATTTGAAGGAAAGTTCCAGTTCAGACAAAACATCTAATAACTTCAGAACAAAAACAGAGGGAAAGAAAAAGTTTGAACCTGTGTCGGTTCTCTCGCTGGATCTCGTAGACGGAGATGTGCAGGGTGCGGTTTGCCCTCTGGCCCATCGTCAGGGTCTTATAGATACGGAACTCTGCTGCTGTCACCGTCTCACCCTGAGGGAGGGGCGTCAGGTCGAAGCGGAACTCCTTCCAGTACGGACGAGGCTGCAGGAGGTCGCGCTCCTGCTCCACTGCAGCGACACAAACACACAGATGAGATGTATGTTTCAGACGAGCAGAGCCTCAGTTGTTCCCAAATATATAACAGAACAAATATGAACAAGGTTTTCCTCACATGAAGGTTTCTGTTAATAGATTGACAGATGTTTGAATTTGTCTAAAAGCTTTCAAAATAGAGGAATTTCACCTTTTAAACTGACATCAGAGCCTTTACTTTTGAATTTTTTAAAGCTATGAAAGACAATAAATAGAAAGTTTCTTGAATATTAGAGGAAGCACTGACATTTTATTTTTTGGGATGAACTTGGAAGCACCTCATGGAGGCACTGGAAGTATTTAAGACTCAATCTCACCTCGCTGGATGCTTGTTAAACATAATAAAGCATCAGATTTTTTTCAGCTATCAAAAGCAGTGGAGTAAAAAGTTCAACATTTCTCTCTGAAACAGCAAAATATAAAGTGGCATAAAATGGAAATACTTGAAGGAACACTTCAACATTAAGTGAAAAACACTCACTCACTTTCTTGTTGAGAGTCAGGTGAGAAGGTTGATACAACTCCTTCATCTGTATGTTAAATACTAACTAACTAGCTTAGCATAAAGAAACAGCTAGCCTAGCTCTGTCCAAAGGTAACAATCCATCTACCAACAACTTTTAAAAAGGGACTCTACAGTTTCCTTTTAAACAACATACCCCCCAAAAACAGTGTGCATCCTTCAGGTCTAACAAACATGAATACATTTTATTTGTCATAAAACTACAAAACTGATTTTTCTTAAATATTTGAATTTGATATATTTAACATAACATTGAACAATTTTCAAGTAAAAGCACAAAATTGGTTCAGTTTTCCAAATCTGTCTTTATACAATAGTCAGGGGAATATATGAACAGTGACAGAGGTTTTAGTTCTTCTGATTCAGTGGAAGTGAGTGAGGACAAAATCCAGTCCTTTGATCTGTGCCGAAATGTATTGAAATGTTTATCTAAAGCCAATATATATGAGCAGTTTGAGTTAATAAAATCAAGTGAATATCTTCAAAAGTAGCTAAGAAAAAGCCTGAAACTTTGGAAGATGTCCACTTAAAGTGACTGATGTGGAAGGCTGAAGCTTTTATATCGTCTCTACAATCAGGTTTGACCTGTTTCAGTGTTCATACTCATCCTTTACTACAGTGTGACCAAGACCTCGTCACTGATTACGGATGGCACATGGTAAAGAGGACTACACACTCAGATGGTCACCCAGACACATAATTAGTGCCACGGGTGCTCAGCTCCGAGGCACTCCTCTACAGCTAGAATAGCTGAGATCTCTGTATGCCTAAGCGTTGCTTCTGCCTCCTGCACTGCGATTCTTGGATTCCACTTTCTATAATAAGGCATAAAAATGGCAAAAAACGTCATAGTATAGTATGGCATAAAATTTCAAAAAATGTCATAGTATACTAAGGCATAAAAATGACAAAAAAAGTCATAGTATAGTCAGGCACAAAACGTCACAGTATAGTAAGGCATAAAAATGCCAAAAAAATACATATTATAGTAGAGCATAAAAATGTCAAAAAACGTCATAGTATTGTATGGCGTAAAATTTCAAAAAACGTCATAGTATAATAAGGCATAAAAATGGCAAAAAACGTCATAGTATAGTCAGGCACAAAACGTCACAGTATAGTAAGGCAAAAAAAATGCCAAAAAAAGTCATATTATAGTAGAGCATAAAAATGTCAAAAAACGTCATAGTATTGTATGGCGTAAAATTTCAAAAAACGTCATAGTATAATAAGGCATAACAATGGCAAAAAACGTCATAGTATAGTATGGCATAAAATTTCAAAAAATGTCATAGTATACTAAGGCATAAAAATGACAAAAAAACGTCATAGTATAGTATGGCGTAAAATTTCAAAAAACGTCATAGTATAATAAGGCATAAAAATGGCAAAAAACGTCATAGTATAGTATGGCATAAAATTTCAAAAAACGTCATAGTATTGTATGGCGTAAAATTTCAAAAAACATCATAGTATAATAAGGCATAAAAATGGCAAAAAACGTCATAGTATAGTATGGCATAAAATTTCAAAAAACGTCATAGTATAATAAGGCATAAAAATGTCAAAAAACGTCATAGTATAGTCAGGCACAAAACGTCACAGTATAGTAAGGCAAAAAAAATGCCAAAAAAAGTCATATTATAGTAGAGCATAAAAATGTCAAAAAACGTCATAGTATTGTATGGCGTAAAATTTCAAAAAACGTCATAGTATAATAAGGCATGAAAATGTCAAAAAACGTCATAGTATAGTCAGGCACAAAACGTCACAGTATAGTAAGGCAAAAAAAATGCCAAAAAATTGTCATATTATAGTAGAGCATAAAAATGGCAAAAAACGTCATAGTATAGTATGGCATAAAATTTCAAAAAATGTCATAGTATAATAAGGCATAACAATGTCAAAAAACGTCATAGTATAGTATGGCATAAAATTTCAAAAAATGTCATAGTATACTAAGGCATAAAAATGACAAAAAAACGTCATAGTATAGTCAGGCACAAAACGTCACAGTATAGTAAGGCATAAAAATGCCAAAAAAAATACATATTATAGTAGAGCATAAAAATGTCAAAAAACGTCATAGTATTGTATGGCGTAAAATTTCAAAAAACGTCATAGTATAATAAGGCATAAAAATGGCAAAAAACGTCATAGTATAGTATGGCATAAAATTTCAAAAAACGTCATAGTATTGTATGGCGTAAAATTTCAAAAAACGTCATAGTATAATAAGGCATAAAAATGGCAAAAAACGTCATAGTATAGTATGGCATAAAATTTCAAAAAACGTCATAGTATAATAAGGCATGAAAATGTCAAAAAACGTCATAGTATAGTCAGGCACAAAACGTCACAGTATAGTAAGGCAAAAAAAATGCCAAAAAAAGTCATATTATAGTAGAGCATAAAAATGTCAAAAAACGTCATAGTATTGTATGGCGTAAAATTTCAAAAAACGTCATAGTATAATAAGGCATGAAAATGTCAAAAAACGTCATAGTATAGTCAGGCACAAAACGTCACAGTATAGTAAGGCAAAAAAAATGCCAAAAAAAGTCATATTATAGTAGAGCATAAAAATGTCAAAAAACGTCATAGTATTGTATGGCGTAAAATTTCAAAAAACGTCATAGTATAATAAGGCATGAAAATGTCAAAAAACGTCATAGTATAGTCAGGCACAAAACGTCACAGTATAGTAAGGCAAAAAAAATGCCAAAAAATAGTCATATTATAGTAGAGCATAAAAATGGCAAAAAACGTCATAGTATAGTATGGCATAAAATTTCAAAAAATGTCATAGTATACTAAGGCATAAAAATGACAAAAAAAAACGTCATAGTATAGTCAGGCACAAAACGTCACAGTATAGTAAGGCATAAAAATGCCAAAAAAATACATATTATAGTAGAGCATAAAAATGTCAAAAAACGTCATAGTATTGTATGGCATAAAATTAAAAAAAAACATAATTTAAGATAAACACAAGAAGCTTGTGCTACAGAAAATGGACCAGACTCAGTGAATAGCTCCCTAAGCTTAACATGTCTTATGATAACTATTAATTTAGCTATACAGACTAATGAGCAGTGATAACTAACATGTCTTTGGGGTCATCAGGTGGGAACCTCCTTTCACCAGTGTTTCGTCTAGTTGGTCCCACAACACCTCCAGGAGGCTAGACAGTGATCACTGGCGTCCCAGAGTCACTCCCCTAATGCCAGCCATCACTGCTCCTCACACCACGACTATTTTCCACAAACAACACCATCATCAACTCTGACAAAACACACTAGCAGACTAAGCAGATTCAGCAAACAAACTCCCCTAAACAGTTGGAGAAAGTGGCGGCCATTTTGAATGAGGGAGGTAGAGTCAAGGAGAGATGCCTTTTGAGCTAAACTCTCCCCCGCCGGGTTAGGCTGTGCTCTACCCTCCCCTACTCCCCCACTCTCCAAGACATCAAACAAACAAACAAACAAACAATCAAACTCACCTAAACAGCCAAAGACACACTACAAACCAATTCAATACAAGCAACCAATACAGGCCACCTCACCTGGACTAACCGCATGGTCTCAAAGAGGCTCACACAGGCCACACCCCCACTTAAAAACACTTCCTCTTCCTGGATTTCTTCCTTGCTTCTCCTAAGAGTCTATCTATCCTAAGTGCTCCCCCTGCTGGGCCCCCAGCTACCATTACTCCTTCTCATCCAAATCCACTGACTGGATCTTGCTCCCTCATCTGACATGTCCTTTACAATTTTCCTCACACTCTGTCCACTTGCTCCTAACTCCCTTACCAAAGAGACAACAGACCTTGCTACAAATCCTCTACATCCTACTTCCACTGGACAAATCCTAACTTTCCATCCTCGCTGCTCTGCTTCTGCCCCTAACTCTGCATACCTGAGCTTTTTCCTTTCATATGCTTCTTCAACTAAGGCCTCCCACGGAACAGTCAGCTCTATGAAATATACTTTCGTTCTACTCCTAGACCACAAGACTATATCAGGCCTTAGCTTTGTAATGGCTATTTCCTGGGGAACAACAAACTTTCCTCCTAAATCTACCTGCATTTCCCAATCACAAGCACCTTCTAAGCTGCCTTGCCTTCTTGTTGTCTTACCAACTTTCTCTCCCTCTTGAACAAACTTGATTGCAACTTTCTTTGTTTTAGGTCCTCCTAAATTTGCCTGCCTCCGTAACTCTTCAATTCCTGCAGCTAAGCTTTTTAGAACCTGGTTATGTCGCCACGTATACCTGCCTTGCGACAGACTAACCTTACACCCTGACAGAATGTGCTTAAAGTTGCCGTACCTGAACACAATGAACATAGTGGGTCTCCATTTACCCAGAGTTTTAGGTTCTGGGGAGTTGGTAGTACATCATAAGTTGCCCCTATCAAGAATCTAATACTACTTTCCTCCATGCTCCAGAGTTCTTTCCAGCTAAGCTTTTTCTTGTCTACACCTTCCCAATTCACCCACTGTCCCTGCTTAGCCTGGGCCACTGCCTTAGCACCCCTTAATAATTCCTCCTGTCTACGAACCTGCTCCACGACTAGCTTTCTCTTCTCCTTGGGACCTGCTCTACTCCACACCGGTTTGCCTGGGCCAAGCCCCAAGCCTCCCCGGCCTATTTGGACATTACCCACAATCTCTGTATGCCTAAGCGTTGCTTCTGCCTCCTGCACTGCCATTCTTGGATTCCACTTTCTATAATAAGGCATAAAAATGGCAAAAAACGTCATAGTATAGTATGGCATAAAATTTCAAAAAATGTCATAGTATACTAAGGCATAAAAATGACAAAAAAACGTCATAGTATAGTCAGGCACAAAACGTCACAGTATAGTAAGGCATAAAAATGCCAAAAAAATACATATTATAGTAGAGCGTAAAAATGTCAAAAAACGTCATAGTATTGTATGGCATAAAATTTCAAAAAACGTCATAGTATAATAAGGCATAAAAATGGCAAAAAACGTCATAGTATAGTCAGGCACAAAACGTCACAGTATAGTAAGGCAAAAAAAATGCCAAAAAAAGTCATATTATAGTAGAGCATAAAAATGTCAAAAAACGTCATAGTATTGTATGGCGTAAAATTTCAAAAAAACATCATAGTATAATAAGGCATGAAAATGTCAAAAAACGTCATAGTATAGTCAGGCACAAAACGTCACAGTATAGTAAGGCATAAAAATGCCAAAAAAATACATATTATAGTAGAGCATAAAAATGTCAAAAAACGTCATAGTATTGTATGGCATAAAATTAAAAAAAAAACATAATTTAAGATAAACACAAGAAGCTTGTGCTACAGAAAATGGACCAGACTCAGTGAATAGCTCCCTAAGCTTAACATGTCTTATGATAACTATTAATTTAGCTATACAGACTAATGAGCAGTGATAACTAACATGTCTTTGGGGTCATCAGGTGGGAACCTCCTTTCACCAGTGTTTCGTCTAGTTGGTCCCACAACACCTCCAGGAGGCTAGACAGTGATCACTGGCGTCCCAGAGTCACTCCCCTAATGCCAGCCATCACTGCTCCTCACACCACGACTATTTTCCACAAACAACACCATCATCAACTCTGACAAAACACACTAGCAGACTAAGCAGATTCAGCAAACAAACTCCCCTAAACAGTTGGAGAAAGTGGCAGCCATTTTGAATGAGGGAGGTAGAGTCAAGGAGAGATGCCTTTTGAGCTAAACTCTCCCCCGCCGGGTTAGGCTGTGCTCTACCCTCCCCTACTCCCCCACTCTCCAAGACATCAAACAAACAAACAAACAAACAATCAAACTCACCTAAACAGCCAAAGACACACTACAAACCAATTCAATACAAGCAACCAATACAGGCCACCTCACCTGGACTAACCGCATGGTCTCAAAGAGGCTCACACAGGCCACACCCCCACTTAAAAACACTTCCTCTTCCTGGATTTCTTCCTTGCTTCTCCTAAGAGTCTATCTATCCTAAGTGCTCCCCCTGCTGGGCCCCCAGCTACCATTACTCCTTCTCATCCAAATCCACTGACTGGATCTTGCTCCCTCATCTGACATGTCCTTTACAATTTTCCTCACACTCTGTCCACTTGCTCCTAACTCCCTCACCAAAGAGACAACAGACCTTGCTACAAATCCTCTACATCCTACTTCCACTGGACAAATCCTAACTTTCCATCCTCGCTGCTCTGCTTCTGCCCCTAACTCTGCATACCTGAGCTTTTTCCTTTCATATGCTTCTTCAACTAAGGCCTCCCACGGAACAGTCAGCTCTATGAAATATACTTTCGTTCTACTCCTAGACCACAAGACTATATCAGGCCTTAGCTTTGTAATGGCTATTTCCTGGGGAACAACAAACTTTCCTCCTAAATCTACCTGCATTTCCCAATCACAAGCACCCTCTAAGCTGCCTTGCCTTCTTGTTGTCTTACCAACTTTCTCTCCCTCTTGAACAAACTTGATTGCAACTTTCTTTGTTTTAGGTCCTCCTAAATTTGCCTGCCTCCGTAACTCTTCAATTCCTGCAGCTAAGCTTTTTAGAACCTGGTTATGTCGCCACGTATACCTGCCTTGCGACAGACTAACCTTACACCCTGACAGAATGTGCTTAAAGTTGCCGTACCTGAACACAATGAACATAGTGGGTCTCCATTTACCCAGAGTTTTAGGTTCTGGGGAGTTGGTAGTACATCATAAGTTGCCCCTATCAAGAATCTAATACTACTTTCCTCCATGCTCCAGAGCTCTTTCCAGCTAAGCTTTTTCTTGTCTACACCTTCCCAATTCACCCACTGTCCCTGCTTAGCCTGAGCCACTGCCTTAGCACCCCTTAATAATTCCTCCTGTCTACGAACCTGCTCCACGACTAGCTTTCTCTTCTCCTTGGGACCTGCTCTACTCCACACCGGTTTGCTTGGGCCAAGCCCCAAGCCTCCCCGGCCTATTTGGACATTACCCACAATCTCTGTATGCCTAAGCGTTGCTTCTGCCTCCTGCACTGCCATTCTTGGATTCCACTTTCTATAATAAGGCATAAAAATGGCAAAAAACGTCATAGTATAGTATGGCATAAAATTTCAAAAAATGTCATAGTATACTAAGGCATAAAAATGACAAAAAAACGTCATAGTATAGTCAGGCACAAAACGTCACAGTATAGTAAGGCAAAAAAAATGCCAAAAAAAGTCATATTATAGTAGAGCATAAAAATGGCAAAAAACGTCATGGGATTTATTAACCCTCAGGGGTCCCTCTGTCCTTTTTTGGACATTTTCTTTACTTTTCTTTTTTGATTTGCTGATCATTTTGGCTGTGTTACAGCTGAAGGTATGGATTTCTGCAAGAAAGTGTCTATTTTTACATATTTTTAAAGTCTAATGTCAGTTACTGTTACAGGTCTATTATACACTGGTAACACATTTTGTACCCTCTGGGGTTCCTCGCGTCCAAAAAAGGACACACAAAGAAAATGCTATAAAATTATCATATATCAATATTTTTTTCTGTTTTTTTTGCATAAATCTCTTAAACCACTTCAGTTCTGCTCAAACCTATCAAATGATTATTAGTTTTCAGGATTTTAACCCTTTAAATGCCAGTTTGAAGACATGTTGCCTCTTGTTTTATAAAAAAAAACAAGACAGAATATGAGATATTTCCCACATAATACATGATGGAGGGATGTGACATTGTTTTATATCAGAGTCTTTTATATCAAGACATTTATCAAAACCAGAATATGATCAGGGTGACTTTTGAACACTGGAAATAAATCATATACTCATCCCGGCAGTAGCCCCCGTGGCACTCAAAATTTCCCTGGAATTTTCTAGTTCCCCTCTGTCCTTGTGGTGAGTGCACACAACACCACAATCAAAACTTTCCACACATCCCCTGCAGAACAATATGTGACCACAGAAACACACTACACCACAGGTTAATCAATTCAGGTCCATATATTCATACTCATCTCATTCAACCAAAGTGTCGCCACAACTGGTGTTCCTCTCCTCCACAGTGTCTGGGTCTGAAACAGAGCAGCTGCAAAGTGCTTCCTTAAGTAGAAGCAGCAGCTACCTGCACAGGTGTGCTGATGGCAGCTGAAACCATGTTTTACTGGGTCATGGGTCGTTTTACTGAATTAAGGGACTTATTGAAGTTATTGAACTGGGGAATTGTGTTTCTGTTAATAAATTGTATTTGTGAAACATAAAAACTTGCACTGAAATTGCATACTGTGAGAAAAGAATGATAATTGATGTAATTAGATTTTGGTTTGGGAGGGGGAGGGGCTTAGCAGTTCCAAGCCTCTGGCTTTCGACTAGTCCAAGCCTCTGAGGGTGGCTGAGAGCAGACAGGTGACTTTTGCAAGGTGTAGATCATTTCGGTTGTTTTGTTTTGCTGTGGATGTCCATGTTTTTTTTCCTCACTATTTTTGTAAATAAAAGCACGAAACTTCAATCTACTTTTGTGACTCAAGACTCACAGAATCCCTTTATTTAGTTTCTTTCCACCGCTGTAGGAGGAGTATGTCCCAACTCCTCAGCTCAGTTTGAACATGTTAGGTACAAAGTTGTTCTCATAAAAGATAAAACATGGCGCTTTGAATCCTGAAGCATGAAGAGTGGAAAAAAAAAAATTCTCTTCCAACTTTTACTACGCAGCAGTTCTGTTCTTTATTTACCCAGAGAGGATTTATGAGGCGTGTACGCTCTTTTTCACCAACAATCCTACATCACACTCACGCTCCACTGAGCAGGATAAACGTGAAGCGCCTTGCTAAAGGGCACATCAACAGGAGCTGCTGACAGAGCGGAGATCATGTCAAGTGTTCTCAGCTTTTAATCCAAACCAACAGAAGCAAAACCAAACAAACACTGAGTGAAACACATCGATGTGAACGTCCTGTTAACAAACAATGTGTAAATGAGGCGGTGAGCAGGCGAACACACGCCCTCCTGCACATGAAACTGAAACACTAGGACAGTGTGTGTGTCCTTGTGGAACCCCACAGGGACACGAAACAGCTCTGGTCAGTGGGGTTTGGCGCACACACACACACACACATACACACACACACATACAATGAATACATGGTAAATAGAGATACTAAAGACAGGACACCCCTGATGGGTTGGGTGTGCTCATATCAGTGCGCACACGCACACACACACACACACACTGCAGTAATTAGAGACACTTAGTGCCCTGAACCACAGCAGCTGCTCAGCACACACACCATAATTGCAGCCCTGCCTGGTATTTTTAGAGTCGCTCCCTCCACAGCAGTATTTTCATCTCGCTTCGGACCGTTTGCTTTTTTTTTTTCAGTGTGTTTCAGTGGGGCCTTTAATTCTAACCAGCTGTGTCTTCCCATTACATACGCGTAGGAACACACACCCATAGCTGTTGGATTCAACGTACATGAATGACACACACTGATTAGATTAGTTATGGGAATAGAAACTAAATATACCATCTCATCTCTGCAGTGGATCGGGTCACATTTTCAAAAGCATCATTGAGTAAGAACAGTAGAATATGTTTAATGTCTGTAATTCTCTGTTGCATGTGAGTCGTGCAAATACACAAGTAGCTCCTTCTTTGTGATGTCCTCTATGTCTGTGTGAAGTCTCCAGCTACACTTTTGTCTAAAATGCATTTAGATGACGTTTGAAGGGTTTTACCACAAAACACCAGCTTCACTGTGTGAAAGGAAACACTGGCTGTGACTGACCGAGGGTCACTATTAAAGGCATGAGTCACTTTGAGTCACCTTTGTTTACAAAATCCCTTTGGAGGCTTGGAGGATGAGACGCTGAGTTTCTGCAGCGCTGACTGATAAATTTCAGGGTGTGTTTTCTCCTCCATAACAGAGACCAAGTTTGAAAAGGAAACCTTTCATTTGATGGGAGTTCATTAAAGACCCCGGGGTAGAGAGATGGGGGGGGGATGTTTCCCACGGTAAACTGGGCTCAGATCACATCCCCATTCCAGAGAAGCTGGAGGAAGGAAGCCATCGAGACGAGGATGTTTAATTTTTATGCTCTGACAGATAGGCATCAGTCAGGCTGCTGTGTGGTTTTAACAGAGGCACAAACACTCACACAACGTCTGGGTGGCAACATTTATCGGTATTTCTTCTGTATTTAGAGATGCAATAAATAATAGTTATTGTGCTGTTTATTTTTTGATTAATCAATCTATTGTTTTGTCATCACAACATCCCAGAGGCTTCAACGCTTTTTTTGTTTAACACAACCCAAAGATATTAAGTTTATTTTCATATGTGACAAAAAAAGAGGAATCTTTATATTTTAGAAGCAGGGACCAGAACATTTCTTGCATTTCATGGCTTGAAAAATGATTAAAATCATTATTACATTATTAATAAATAAATGGACTAATTGTTTCAGCTGCCTAAATATTTTGCCTAAAGATTCCCTGGTTGGAAGTTTAACCAATTATGTCCAGTTCCACGTCACTAAAAGTCGCCTAATATAGACAGTTTAAACTAAAGTAGAGCATCCATTACATTGATAAACACTATTATGAAATGTGTTTTTTCCTTTTTAGTCTTATTTTTGAGGATGAATATACACAACAAGATCAATTTTCTAATCACATTTTGAACCTTGTAAAGCTCAATAATCAATCACTGTCCTTCATCAAACATTGAACCAGACTGGTCTCAGAGCAGATTTGGCCGAGTGCAGTTTGTCTGTAGCAGCAGGAACGAACCTCGGCTGGTGGATTTAGGAATGCCGGTCTGAAATGGAAACCTACCACTACAGTTCAGCCGTACTGACATTGGTTTTAATTCTCTCTCTCTGGGGGTAAATGTTTGTGGAAATTTGCACAGCAAAAAAACAAAAATGGCAGCAATGACATGTCACTGTCAGTGTCATCAAGTTCACACAGTGTAATTTCATCTCCTCACAGTTTACATTTTGTTGCCAAACCGCGAAGTCGAAAACTGCTCTGTCATTCAGAACTGATGATAAAAATGTTCTCGAGACAAAGTTAAGTTGCTGAGCCAAGAGTTAGATGAGAAGATTGATACCGCTCTCATGACTGGTTAGCTTAGCTTAGCACAAAGAAACACAGGGAAACAGCAGCAGGCTCTGTCCAAAGGAGATAAAATGAACCCTAACCTCTAAATGTAGCTCATTATAGCTCATTTGCTTCATTAGGTAAAACTCAATAAAAATGTAAAAATGACAAATTTATGAGTCCAGGAAGTCACTGCACCCGCCCAAGAACAGTCAAGGCCATTGTTGAAGTCTGTTTCCCCCTAACCTGAAGCTGAACCTGAACCTGAACCTGAAGCTGAACCTGAACCTGAACCTGAACCTGAAGCTGAAGCTGAACCTGAACCTGAAGCTGACAGGAAACACAACTGAGGAAACAGACTTTGTCTGACATGACACAACACCATAACTTCATTGTAATTTCATGTCTGTGCAGATTAAACCAGTGCTCTTCACTCTTTTTTTCCATGCGGGCCAAACTGTCAGGACACAGTCAACAGCAGAGCCACGTTTACTGTGAAACACTGAAAACTACATAGTTTTGATACATGGTTTGAAAATGTTATCCTGCATGAAATCAGACCAGTTTTAGTAGCATATTAAACACAAATAATTGGATCCATGACGCAGAAAAAAATATTTCCTGAAATTTCCTACACCGCCTCCGGTCAAGTGAGACATCGATAACAAGATCAAAGTCAAACCAGCAGCTTTTGGACTTAATAGCGATTCTCCTCCTGCCCTTACATTACAGCTGCTGAAGATCAAAATGCATCCCAGCACTTGGATCATTTTCTCAAATTCAAACTCATAAAAACCTTCTGACTCTTACCATGTGAAATATCAACTGTACAACCCAGAGGAAGAAGACTGTGGGTGCTGCCAAATTTGGACTGTCTGATTGTTTTCTTACTTTTAGATTAGTTGAGTAGTTTAAATTCAAATATCTGTTACAATAATATCTAGATTTTTGGGGTGATTATTGCTCTAATTTGCCCTAAGACTGCACATTTCAATTCATTAATCAATCTGAATAGGAATCGAAACATTTCAGCAAATGTATTGGAATAAGGAAAAGTGGATTTTCCATATTTACAGTAGAATTTGATGTACTTTTCTTTTCCAAAAGGAAAGCCAACGACTCAAAAACAATTAAAAAATTTTATAGAACGCATTAACAGCTAGTTATGCTATGCTAACCATCTGCTGGATCCAGCTTCATATCAAATATACAGACATGAGGGTGATATCAATCTTTTCATCTGACTCCCAACAAGGAAGCAAATCAGTGTATTTTTCCCAAATCTACGATGGTAGTGTGTGACATCCTTGTGTGCTTTTATTTTGGTGAAATCTTTGCTCCTATTATTTTTTTTCCTCATCAGACACCTGACTGATACATTATGAGTTTGTGTAGCTGGCTCTGGTTTTCACTACTCGTGTTAACCACCCGGTTTTTACTCTTCCAAACTCACTACATCCCTCCCTGTTTGCCTCAGGATTCTTATCCTGGATCACCGACCCACTGCCAGGTACTAACTGCTCAACCAGCAGAGGAGGGATTTCTGCCACAGGTTCACCTATTTCCAAGCTACACTGACAGAGAAAAAGGCCTGAAGAAGTTACTACTCACCCAGGTTGACGAAGCTCATCACGGTGTCGGCCTCGCTGACCACCGTCCCCAGCGGCGGAGTGTGTGTGCTGAGGGTTGGCAGGGCGGCGTGGTTGACCTGAGCCAACCTTTCTGCCCCTCCAAACTTCCCCATGCCAGGCCCGTTAACGATTATTTCATTCCCTTCATCCTCCCCATCAGCTGACATGGCGTGGTAGAGGTCCAGCATGAAGAGCGGTGCAGAGGAGGGGGGTCGTAGGGGCGGGTGGGGTCTGGGTCGTCCAGGCAGACCCAGGATGGACAGGATCTCCTTCTGCATCTCCTTCTTCTCGCGGCCGCTGAGCCGCCTGAAGCTGGAGTGGACCACAGCCTCAGCCTGCTGGCTCCACAGGGAGAGGAAGAGCAGGAGGAGCAGGGGCAGGAGGAGCAGGGTCCTGGGGTGGAGGAGAGGCCAGTGGGGTCCGGAGGTGGATCTGGTCTGCTGCTGAAGGAAGAGGTGCTGCTGTTCCCTCTTGGTGCAAACGCAAGGGAAGCTGTAGGAGACGTCTGAGGCCATGGCTGCGGTTAGCTCTGGTTTCTTCTTCTCTGCTGGTGAGTCAAAGTTTTTACTCACAAACTTTATTCAGGCTGTATTTCCTCCAGTGAATCCAGGCGGGCAAACACAGTGTCCCCTACTTGGTCCAGTTTGTCCCCAGACTGCTTCAGAGGCGGCACAGACAAATGCAGCGCTGATTTATGCCTGATGTGTTTAGAAGAGAGCTGGGATGTGTTTACTGCCTTTAACTGCCTGTTTACTCTCCCTCCCCCCTTTGCTTTCCTCTCTCCCTCTTTCTTTCTCTAATCTAGAAGAAAAAAAAAAACCTCCTCACCCTCTGATCTCTCTCACCTCTCTGCTGTGCAGCAGCAGAAACAGAGATAATGAGAGTGAGGGCATAATGATACTGTGTGTTTTGAATATAGACAAACAATTCCCCTGCGGAGGATCAGTCTGCGCTTTGAAGTTGTAAACTTGGAGGATGGAAAGCAGTTTCAGGTGCTGCAGCTGTGTCATCAGGTTTCCTCTGAGTCTTCCTCGACCTCAGAGAGAAACGAAGACGTTCACACCTGCAGTGAGTCAACGCTCCTTCAGATACCTCACGAGGATCTGAGCAGCAATCACTGCTGGAAGCTTTTATCCCGTCATCCTTGAGTACTTATTCATCCATTCAAGACCGCTCCCCACCCACACGTCTCTGGGGCTCCAGATGTCTTAATCCAATTTATAAAAACGATAACTCCAGGAAATTGTTTCCTGATTGTAATCCTCGAAGGGTTTCCTTCACAGCTAAAATCTGTGGCAGCCGATGGACACACACTCAGCTGAAGCTGTGCAGCAGAGAGTGTGTCCTGTGTATGAAGCTTTCAGTGTGCAACAGTTGTTCATAACCAGGAGGGAGTTTCCCTCCTTGCCTCCGCCTTCTCCTCCTCTTTCAAGTCTTTAAACTTCTCTCTCCTGCTCACATCTCATCATCACCCCTCCCAGCGGTCTCTCTGGGAGACCTCATCTCTCCCTCCTTACCTCCACCCTTTCTATCTTTTCATCTTCTCATGACTGCTTCCTTTCATAGCTACTCAACGTTGAGTCTCAGGCGGCTCGGCGGGAAACATGTCAAGTGGCCTGATGCCTTGTTAAATGCTGAAATTTCTCACAACCAGTGTGAAGTTTTCACAGGATTGAATGTCTTTACTAATGTTACAGTGTATGGAGCCCCCAACGCAACTAAAGGCAGTAAAGAGTTATCAGACGAGTCAAAAATTTTGACAAACATTAATAATAATATTGTTTTTTAAATATCTAAAAACAATAGAAAGATAAAAAAGTAATTTTATAGGTTTACATCAAATATTCCACAAACTTGTACATTTTTCTTGTAGATTTAAAGTTTTTTCTGTATTTTCTCTCTGGATTTTATGGAAGCCAAGAAAGGCCAAAAATTGTTTTATCCAATTAGCTCAGAATAACAAAGCTCGTTATCCTGAGGAAACAAGATAATAATAACAAATCTTGTTTTCTCATTATAATTACTTTGTTCATCAGAGATCAGGTGCAGATGCAAATTCTAGTACTGTAAACTGAGAATATCAACGCATCAGAGAATATTTCAATCAAGGACAGAAAGCACGTAGTCTCCATGGTTACTGAATGATGCACGAGAGGTGCAGATTATCTGAACTGCGTGTTACTTGCGACTTAGTGAATGAGGTTTCAATCAGAATCGTTTCCCCCTGATGATATCTCGTTATCTCGGGATAACAAGCTTTGTTATCTTGAAATAACGGGATAAAAAAATATTTGCAAGTTTGGCCTTTCTCAGCTTCCGTAGAATTTGTTGTTTGGAACTTTGTAAACGTTAGCATGCCATTTAAACAGGCGCTTTTTTTCTTCATTTTAATCAGGAAAAAAAAATCAGCTTTTTCCTTTTTTCCATCAGATGAATGAAGGTAAAAAGAAAAATTTAGGTTTTTGTTTTTTGTTTTTTTTTACATTGCACTAGTTAGTACTTGACTAAAAATATGAATTTATTGATGTATTCAATTTTCTGACTTCATCATAACCTTTTACTGCATTTTGTCAGTTCTGGGACTCCGTAACTCCGTAACTCTGTAACTGCGGCACATTTGTCACTTTGGATGAATATTTTTTTTATTCCTTTGCCAAAGCTCTAAACATCACTGAGGTTTGGAGGCAACAAAATGGAAAACATCAAATTTGAACTCCAAACTGAGTCTGCCTCAAACTAACACTTTAGGAAAAAACTTTCAGCTCTTGAACTCTGAAGTGGCGGGTTTTCTGTTTCACCGTGTAACACCGTTTCCCGTTGAGCTATTCATTAGCTGAGCGAGCTTGCACTGCAGCAGACCTAATGCAAACACACTCGGTGTATGTGTGTGTCTAAACCAAAAGGATTTGGAGGGAAGAAGTGACTCAAATATAGTAGTGAGGCTCAGCCCTGTGCCAGCTCGTGTTTGTGTACTCTTTTCTTCAAAGCAGCCTGGTACTTGTGGTCACTTTGAAAGGCATGAATAACACTGACCAAACCAAACTGACCGCGGTTCATTCTGTCCTGGCCGAAAGGGCGAGTCCCAAATGCCAGGAATTAACCCTCTGCCCATTTTATTTTTCTTTTCCCTGCACATCTGCAACTTTAGGGGGTTTTGTCTGGAGAGATAATGGTGAGAGGAGTGAGAGAGGTTGAAGCGGAGGAGGTGGAAGAACAGAGTGGGAGTGAGCTGAGGACGAGAGACAGAAAAGAAAGAGAGGGAATGAGTGCCCTTGAAACCATACAAACCCAACAAAAATGAAAAATGAAATTCCTGGGAGACAGAAGTGGTGGAACAGAGCGAGGACTGTCATCAGAGAGAGAGGTCTGGGATGACAGATGGACTGCAGGGAGGACGGGCGTAGATGGATTGAGAGTGGACAGAAAATGAGAGGAGTGAGTGTGTGTGTGTGTGTGTGTGTGTGTACACACAGCTGCAGAGGGTGGACTCAGACCTCATCATCTCCGGTGGAACCACCAAATAAACAGGACAAAGTTATTTTCAAATCCTCCGTCTCTGTCTCACAGACACATAAACTGAGACTGTGATTTAAAAACCTACAATGACAAATACTCAGAGAGAAAGACGGAGAGGAGGAGAGAGAGACATGAGAGTTTTCTAATTATTAAAATGACTTCCAGCCACCTCCTCCTCATGCGTGTACCTCCTCACGGTCCAATGGAGTGAAGATCCAGTCGGGTGTGTCCTTATCTCTCACAGGATAATTACCTAGAAATGTCCGGTCGCTGCCTTTGAGCCTGTGGTCTGTTGTCAGACGTGCGTGTGTGAAGGCACGCACAAGAGAAGGGAAACAAAATGACATCCATTTAGCTCATTGCATGTAAACTCACCCTACGTCTAAGAGATCATATGCAAGAATGTTTACACTGCATGCAAAATGAATGAAAATCATAAACATGGGGAAGGAAAGAAAAACCGAAACATCCATAAATATATAAAGAAAATCAACACAGGTCTTCACCGGTATGATTACAAAAAACATCCTACTGACTCATACATATATACATACTCACGCCAAGACATCAACATGTAATTCTAATCATGAAATAAAACATGAACAATGTGAGATAATTACAGAAGCGTAATGTTTTCACTTGAGAAAAAACATCTGCTCTGTTTTTCAGAGTTAACGAGATTATATCTCTGAGATAGATGATGGACGAGATAATCATCTCTTACATTCAGAGAAAGCAAATGCATTACGCTTCTGTAGATAATCAATGAAAAACGCTGCAAAATTTCACAGACACACACACACACAAACTCACACTCACACACACACACAAACTCACACTCTCACACACACACACACACACACACACACACTCAAAAGTTGCTTCTAAACAATAAAAAATTTGAATTCAATGAACTTAATCCAAATTTTGCTGCTAAAGAAAAATGAATCAAAAATAAAAATAACAGCAGGTAAATGTAGAAATAAAAACTGACATACATCAAAGACAAGAAACAGTTTTACTGCAAGCATATTTTTAATACAAAAACAGAACAAAAAAGTTTATAATTTTAGTTTTTTAACTTTTACACAATTGACTCCTAGTAACACCCATCCCCCCTCCCTCCATGTTGTCATCATCACACTAAGAGTAGCACAGCATCAAAAGGTGGTGGACTCGTCTCCTTCACCCTGAACCCCCCCCTCCTCAGAGAGACAATAAATAAATAAAAATCACCTTAAGATGTGATGTCTTCTTCTTTCTTACTGTCATTTCATTAGTTTTCATAAACTTCATCTCTTACACTGAGATAACACAGAGACAACTCGGCCCCATCAATGACGGGACATTTGAAAAAAAGCCTAGAAGAAGAGACGCTGGGGAGGAACATGAGGGAGGAAACCCGCTCTCATTGGTCCGCTCTGCCCAGGACTCCTGTCATTCATATTTGTAGTTCTCTCTACACATGAAGGGCAAACCCCTTTGGTCATGGTCTGGGAATTATAGTCATTAGCAAAAAGAAGAAACTTAAACAAACAAGGCTGCCACTAGAATCAGAGACCTAGTGAATAATGTCATGTTACAATGAAGTAGAAACACACTTTACACACAGATAATGTCAAAGAGCGGAGTGGACATTTCCTTGGTACAAAAATCACAATGTCTTTAACCATAATACTAAATCACTCTCCGCCAACGGTGATATGACATGAAACTGAAAAATAAATAGATTTTTCTTTCAAGCTAAATAACAAAAGTACAACTGGATTATAAATTAACCAGAAAACAACGAGGAGAAAAATGACATTCGCAAATTAAAATTTTGCATACAGTGACTCAAGTCAATGACCTCTATTATTTCCTTTAACAAAGACACACATGATACACACCACCGTGTGTGTGAGTGTGTGTGTGTGCTGCTGAGTTGCTAAGGGCAACGCAGTGTAGACATTAAGGTGGAACTGCAGAGGAAGAGACAATTAGTGCATGCTGGTTGTGGAACTCTGCGAACACGGGCATTAACATCGGGTTAGGTTACACATGTCCTATATTGTCAGTAATGTGCTGTTAGTTGTGTGTCACCATAAAAATAGTCCTTTCTATTGCCAGTTTGTGATTTTTGTGTGTCGGATTGTTATGCCGGCATGTGACAGAACCACACCGCCCCTCGCTGAAATGCACACGAGGCTGATCTTAACGTTCCAGCGGTCAGGAGGAGTCTGCTCTGCGGTGTTTGTGTGTGTGAGTGTTTGCCCTCAGCTGCAGCAGCACCACCACCACCACTGTCACCACCACCACCGATCCTCTGAGTCTGAGGTTAGCCGGTGTGTGTGTGTGTGTGTGTGTCAGGCAGCGTTTCCCGCCTCCTGAGCTCTCCACACGTGGTGTCTGCGTCTGCAGATCTGCTGAGGTGACTCTTTTTCTTGCCAACCAGTCCAGAGGAAGCGACATGGCAGTCGTTGCATATTTTCTTTTTTAACTCATCGTTGAGGCATCTGGCCCACAAGCCAAAATAATTACCCACAATTCTTTTCTTTTTCCTGAATGTCATCTGAGCTTTTTTTGTTTTTGTAGCTGTGGTGGTGGTGGTGTGTCCCACTCCCTTCCCCGCCTCTGAGTTAAAATGTGTGTGTTTGTGTGTCAGTGTGGTATAAAGCAGTTTAAAGACTTTTGTGTGTCGCTCCGTCTGATTGGGACAGAAGTGTGTACACAAAGTAAGGCAGCATCACGTCAAGTCCGTTGGTGTTTGGTTCCACGCTGGGGCGGAACTTTAGAAAGACGAAGCAGGAGACTGGAAGGCAAACTGGGGTCGCTTCTTAAAGGGGAAAAGTCGGTTTCACCCCCGCAGACTCTGGTCTGGGACCAGAACCTTTCTCCTCTTGTGCATGTTTTCAGCCGACGGGGAAAGAGTGAGAAGGAGACTCGCTCGTCTTATCCACCTCCTTCTTTCCCCTATTAATTATGAGTCCTAGTGCACAAATTGGATGGATGTTCAGATTGAAGAGCTGGTACACCCAAGATGGCCGATAGCAGTCCACCCTCTGTAACAGGGAGGTGTAACCGTTCTTCTCCAGTTTCTGTGGCCGTTATTTCTTTGCCGACCCCGGGGTCTTTGGGCTGGGAGCCTTCTTGGAGATGGTGGGGATCTTGGAGGGTTTGGCCCCGCTGCCGGGTCGTCTCGGAGTATCTGAGGCGTCGGAGCAGATGGAGCGAGCGTCCTGGAGCTCTGATGCGTCTGAGGCATCGCTGCCGCGGCGACTGCTGGCTCTGCTGCCCGCCCGGCTGCCGGCGCGGCTGGTCGGACCGCTGGCTCCTCGCTTTGGATCTGACAGGGAGATGAAAAGTTTAGACAGTTTAGAGGGAAAGAGTTTAAAAGTGCAAAAAATGTGAAGGGTAAGTCTTTGTTTTGTCAAGGACATTTATGAGTTTGTGACAATGGTTTTAAGTCACTGTAAAGTCATAAAGTAATGTTGGGGGGGGGGCGATCGACCATTTTGATCAAGACTGAAATGTCTAAATAACCACGTTCATGGTCCCTAGAGGACGAATCCTATGGAATATGAAGAACCCTTAACTTTTAATCCGATGCCACCAGCAGTTTTCACATGAACCAGTGAAATATCTAAACATCTACTCAAAGAACTGGCACTGAATTTTGTAGCTTTGAAATCTTCTAGTGCCATCATGAGGTTCACATTTGTGATTTTAAATGAAATGTCATGACATCTGTTCGATGGATTGTTTTAAGATCTGGTGCAGACATTCATTTCCTCCTGAGGATGACTCGTAATTAATCTGGTGATTCCTTCATTTGCCATCATCGGGTCAAATTTTTAATTTGCCCAGGACTTATGATCATGGTTTATGCACAAATACCTGCAAAGCTCATGACATCACCCTCAGCTGTAATTTATTTTTAGTGCTAATGAGTAAATGTTAGCATGCTGATGCTAACAAGGCTGTTAGGTGCAGCCCTGCTGAGCTGCAAGGATGGCTGTTTCTCTTGTTTCATTTTTTAGGACAATTAGCTAAAAAGGTGAAAACACATTTTTAGCAACATGAAAGTGTTTGACAGTATAAACACGGCCGCTGTCTCACCACTTCGTCCTGGTTTGCTGGTGTGTGTCGTCCCTCCGTTCTCTCCGCTCAGTGATCCTCGGCTCGAGTGGAAGGTCGGCCTCTTCAGTTTGGACCCTGACGCCGCGCCCTGCAGGAGAACACAGGAAACATCAGCTGAGGGTGACACCACTGTGGAGCTGAGCTCATGAGCATCACACTACAGACACACTATTACTCCTGAACAAATAAACAGCACGTCACATGGACATGGACAAGAAATAGACCTACAAACAAACAAACACAAAAATGAAAACTACACAGAAACATTTTAACACAAACATCTACAAGTTCTCAATATTCTGTGTTTGTGAAAGATTCATATTAGATTAAATTACTTTATAACAAAGCCTAAGAGGAGTAGAGCATTGAACTCATGCTGCAACAATGATTATTTTCATTATTGATTTACAATTTCCATGGTTCCATCTTCATATTTCCTGATTTATCTGATTAACAGTTTAAAACCCAAACAAATTCAGTTTATTGTGAAATTAGACAAATAAAAGCATCTAATCCCACAAATAATAAACTTCAACCAATAAATATTTTTTGTAATGTCTGCTAGAAAAAAATGACCGTAATGAATAATCAACTATCAAAGTAGTTGGTGATGAATTTTCTGTCAATTAATGATTATCGATTAATCAAATAATTGTTTCAGCTCCACAATAATCAGGTGATAAGACAACTGAAGAAATTCAAATCTGAACATCTTTCAAAGCTTAAACTCAATATGATCTGTGAGTAAACAGCTTTTCAGATGTTCCCACATTCACTTTCTTTCCAGTCAAACCTTCCCCGTGTGTTTTTAAATATAATTATAAAGTAATTTGATTACTCGGTCTGAGCTCGACCACATCATGTTTCTTCTCAAGTCAAAGGTTGGAATATTTTCACAACCTTCAGCAGATGAAACAATCTCTCAACTCAAACTCAAACATTAAAACCAGTGAAACTGGAGTTTCAATGTTTTCACATGACCGCAGCAAAAGTAAAACTTTAGATGTGGTGGTGTGTGAGCCCCCAGGAGTGTGCGTTAGTGCATTAGCGCATTCAGTGGGGTGGGACAGGGAGGTAGGTGGGTGGGGTTGAGTGTGTTACCTCGTGCCCAGGAGTGGTGTGGCTGTGACCGAGATCTGGGCAGCAGTGGCACTTGGTTGGCGTTGGAGTTTTACTGTGTGCCAGCCAGGGCTTGGCATAGTCACGCGAGTGAGTATGGGAGGACTGAAGGGAGGAAGGGGAAGGGAGGAAGGAAGGAAGAAAGGAAGGGTGGAGGAGAAGGAGGAGAGCAAAGCAGCATAGGAGAGAAGCAAATGGAGTAAGGAGGAGGGGAGGAGTTATGGAGGGAGGGGGAGGAGTGGTTTGATAGCGAGGGAGTGCAGCGCAGTGTGTGTTTGTGTGAGTGTAATTTTTTTTTTTTTTTTTTTTTAATTGACACACATTTTTGAAGCCGGGTTAGCAGGGATGAATGACAGGAACGAGGGGAGAAGGTAAAAAGATGAAAGAAAAAAACAACAACAAAGAAATAAGAAAAAAAAAAAAAAAAAAATCACAGTTAAGGATGTGGTGATTTCTGACAACAACAACAACAACAGGAAGATGACAACAACTGAACAATGTGTAACCTAAACCCATAACACACACACATGCAGGTCCCCCTCCCTCCCCCTCCACACACACACACACACACACACACACACACACAGATGCATAATCAGGTGACAGTGCTGACAAATGACAACATCACCAACATCAGATGACGACATCAACACTAATGACAACATGTGGTCTGATGGACTCTGAGTGTTTTTGTTTCGACAATGACGATGTTTCTATCCAACATTACTACCTCCAACACAGAACAGAGGATGAGGGTGATAAGTGTGTGTGAAAAGATGGAGGATCAGGTACGTGTGTGTTCTTATACTACAGTATTTTTTAAAGCTTCTCACTGTTTTTTATTTTCCTACTGAGGGGAAACACAGATGAGAACTTTTATTCCCATGATTTAGGACAGAACAAACCACACTGCAAGTTTCATATGTCTGTAATTACTCTAACGGGTTTCACTGTAATTACACAAAATGATGACTGAAGAACAAGTGATTTTTAATGTTTACTAGTGTTTTCATTTCACCTGCACAAGCATGTTGTCATAAATATTATGATACTGTTTTTTATGGTTATGTTGAATTTGTCTTTAACTGTGCTGTCATGTGTTTCTTCTCAGTGTGAACAAAAGGTACCTGCAAGTTGTAGAAATACAAAACTAAGACTTTTAAATGTCTTTTAAATTATTTGTGGTATAAAATTTAAGATCAATTTCACACTAAATTGCCTTAGTTTTAGTACAGTACATAGTGAAGTCTGGTTGTGTTTCAGAAAAGTGCTATGATTCATAAAGTATTACGATATCTGAAAGGAGTAGACATGAGGTGCATAGAAACTTGAAAAAAAATAGAACTTAAAAAACTTGAATTAAGACATCTGATGAAAGTAGATCCTGCCTCTACTCTGAACTCAGTAGAAATCTGAAATGCTGATGTCAGCTCTTACCCTGGATGATGCGGAGGCTGTGGGTGTAGCAGGGGCGGACGGTGCAGAGGGCAGGGAGGCGCCGCTGTGGGAGGCCGAGGAGGAGGAACGGGTGGGGGAGGCGTTTCTGGAGCCCGGTTTGGAGCGTCGGCCCCGGGAGCGGAACGCGGCGAGACCCTGAGACGCTCCTTCAGGAAGGATGAACTTCTCCCTCAGCTCCAGGTTGGTGCGACCACGAGCTGGAGACAGAAACAGGGAAACGGAGGAGACAAATGAGCTGCTTTGCATGTGTGGGCTCACAGTTTTCCTCCAGCAGGGGGCGGCAGAGGCAGCGAGCAGCGTGAGGGAGAGAGTCAGTGCTTCCTTGGCTGCAGACATCAGAGTCCGTGCATGTTTCATTTGAGAGTGCACGTGAGCAGAGCGGAAGTTTGGAGGGGTGGGGTTGGGGATTTCGGGAGTTTTGGGGTTGGGGGGTCGTAAGTGCACTTTGGTTGAGTTGTTTTAAGGGGGAGGGGTGAGCGAGTGTTTGGTTTGAGTGCAAAAGTAGAAATACATTAATTTATTTGATACGCAACCAAAGTCAGCGAGGACACGTGGAGACACACGTCATCGCTGCAAATAAAACCGTCAATATTTCCCTGTTCAAGTCCAGAGAAAATATTTTCTGCACTGGAGAGATTATTTTCTCAACAGAGTTAAAAGTGCTGATATTATCTTTAAAGGAATTGTTCAACATTTTGGGAAATATACTTATTTGCTTTCCCACGGAGAGTCAGATTCTCATGTCTGTATGTTAGAACAGACAGGCAGAGATATTTAGCTTAGCTTAGCATAAAGCTGACAGCTGTTTGACCTTGGTTTTTGTTTGAATTCAACAAAGGAGATAAAAGGTGTTAATCAGTGAGTGTTTAAGGTGCAGGTAAGGAGATTTTTCCCCCTCTGGGCAGCACCAGGCTAGCTGTTTCACCTCTTCATGCTAAGCTAAGCTAATCAGCTGCTGACTGTAACTTCATATTTACTGTTCAGATGTGAGCGAGGCATCAGTCTCGTCATCTAATTCTCAGCAAGACAGCAAATAAGTGTTTTTCACAAAATGTCAGCGATGGCAGGTGTCTCCAGTCTCGTGAAAGATGTCGCTGTGTGACACAAACTTTCATTGCGTATTTGCTTTAAAACCATCTGAGGGCGGAGGGAGCAAAAGCACAGCCTCTCTTCTCTCGTTTTTCAACAAGCGCTCCCACTTCAGTTCATTTTCTCTTCTGGCTGCGAAGGAGCATCTCAGCTCTGCAGCGTATACACAGTATGTGCATAAATACATGTGGGGCTCATGCCTGGTTTATGCTTATCAGGAGAGAGCCCAGAGACTCAGGGTTTCTCCCTTCTTCAAAAGACACTCAGCAGCATTCTCGGATAGAAAGTAGTGCAGCAGCCCCAGCAGACAACAACAAGCCTGGAGAAGCCAGCCACAAAGACAGAGAGAGAGGACAGAAGAGATAACAAAAAAAAGAACAAAAAATTCACAGAAGAACGAGAGAAGAGAGACAGAAGAGAGACAGAGGAAACATGGAAGAGAAACAAGATGAACAAGTGAAAAATGGAGTGTAAAAAAAAGAAGAGAAGAAGGCTGCAGCTAGCTGTAGCAGCAGTGCAACTCCTAGCCTCATGGCCATCGTCCCTAGCAACCGAACAGCAAGGCAAGTCAATTAAACGGGTGCACCCTGCAATTACGTCCCCCCTCAACGCCAGCCAGCCAGGTGCACCCTGTAATTGTGTCTCCCACCAACCAGCCATCACATTTAAAGGAGCCGCGTTGGAAGCCAGCGTTATTAGAAACCCAGGCTGGCCACGCCCAGGTCTTACACACTCACTGACTCTTTACTCTTTGGTTTCACAGATTTGATGAAGCATGTGTTTCCTTTTTTCTGGGAGGGGTCAAACTAGAAAATAATGAAATAATAAACAAGATCTGATGTCATAAGGTAAGATGATACAGAAGTTTTACACATTCTGTTTTCCTTTTGGTTTCTGCTGAGCTTCTCATCCGTGTTCAGTTTGTAAGCTCACTTGTAAAATGTACTAATTTTTTTAAAAAGTACTTAAAGAATAGACAAATTAAATAGAAAGACCAGGGGTTGACCAAATCCTGCTTTTGTTGTGAGTGAGGAAAGCATGACGCAGACATGTGGCACACAGACAAGACTGACATCAACGCCTATACACCCAAACCTGACCACAGTTATAAACTGTACACACACATATATAGACACACAGAAGACAGCTGTGGTTAAAGATGGAGACTGACAGCTGGACGGATGGATGGATGAAGAGTGAAAGAGATGGAGGAATGGAGTGAGAGACAGAAAGGAAGTGTAGATACCTCGGCAGCAGAAATAGCCAGGAGTGACTGTCACTAAGAGACACAAGAGACAATGTGAAATAACTGCATGCTCATGGTGGAATGAAGAAAAGTCTCACACACAGTAACACACAGTACACACACACACACACACACACACACACACACACACAAAGATTCCACTTCATGGACTCGCCCAAAACACACCCATGCACATACACAGGCTCTGTTACTGGAGCCAAGACTGCTTAAAGAATCTGTCAAAAATTCCTTCTTCACAACCATCAACACACTCACACACAAGCACACAGAGACTGTTAACACACACACACACACAGCTGACCAGTGGGGGTCCGGACGAGTCAGTGACCCTTGAAACATGTTTAGAAAAACGTGAACAGTTCAGGATTTCAGAGCTTGCGTGAGCGCGACAGCCAGGGGGAGAGGTCAGGAGAGAGGAGGAGCAGAACAGTGGGGAGACATAACGTTAGTCAGGTGATCAGTCAGCAAGGCACAGCAACAAGGCCAAACCCACAGACCAAAACAAAGAGGAAGAATAGTTGGAGGAAAGATGGAGATAAATGGAAGAGAAAATGAGAGAAAAAAGGAAAGAGAAATAGGAAGAGAAATGAGAAGAGATCTGAAAGAGAGTCCAGGAGCAACAAAAGAAAAAAAAAAAAAAAAAAAAAACTGACCAAAACAAATGTGACGGAGAGAAGACGAGCAGTTAGGAGAGAGTGAAAGCGTAAGACATAGAGGAGAAATCCAACCTATACGAGATGAGATGGAGCTACTGGAATCGGAGCGGAGAATCTTAAGTCCTGGATGTTGCACTGAGGAAAGAGAAAAAGGGAGGGAGGGAGAAAAGAGAGGGGGAGGAAGAAGGAGAGAACTGAGGATCATGCACCATGCAATACTACTGTTATATTTAAGAAAGAATGAAACATAAATAAAAAGAAAAGACAGAACAGAGACTGAGGAGAGAGCCGGTCGTGTTTATACAGAAATAAAAATGTGACAAGATAAGATGACGAGCTCCTTCAGGGTCGACAGAGGATGGACTCGGAGGGAACGGATTTTGGGATTTGGGAGATTTGGGTCAGAGAGATGGAAAGAAATACCGCTCTGAGGAGCCCGACAAAAACACCGACTGTAGACATCACTGGAAAGAAACACTGGAGAGAAACGTGAGGCGGTGCGGCAGGTTCCTGCGTCACCTGCTGACAGACAACTTGACAAACTTGACTTGGTTCTGCCGGAGTGTTTTTGTGTCCCGTGCTCCTGATCTGTGTGCTGTCACTAACTGATGCTTGGTGATGTCAGGAGCTCAGTGCAGGAGTCTGCTTTTGTAAAGAGAAGTGTGGTGGTATGTTTGTGCGAGTGCTAGAGCCAGACCGATATTACAAAACACTGAAAATATGAATAGAGGTATGAATAATATCATAATAATATAAATAGTGATACTTTTGTTGCTTTAGAATCATTTCAGTGTGAATGGAACCAGGAACCAGGACCAGGACCAGGACCAGGACCAGGACCAGGATAGGACATGTGGCTGAGGGTTTGCGTCTGCACAGTTGCGGTCTAAAATCCCATTTGCCTCCCTGTCGCTGTTTTTTTTTCTTGCTTCTACATAAAAAGACTGATTATCCAAGTCCACTATGACCCATATAACATTTGTAACATGGATACAAACATGTTAATATGCTGACAATATCTGTTTTATTGTTGCAATCATTTTGCTGGTGTGTATCAAGGAAGATACTTCATAAAAATGTAAGTATAAATTCTTAAATTTAAAACTTAAAATCTTTATACATTTCAATCTTATTTTTCTTATGTTAAATATATATTGTTATATTTGTATTCTGATTTATAGTTGCTATTAACTATAATTTAAATTCCACTGAAGTTTAATGTTCAAAATTTCTTATTACATCTGCTGTCAAATATGTATGTATTTAATGAGTGGTGCTCCGAACATATGTTAGTCATAATTCAAAGATTAACAAAATTGAAGAGCTCATTTTCAAAAGTTTTTGTTAAAAAATGAACATTGGTATCGGCTGGATGTGAATGCATGTGAAGTAAAGAAAGTGAGACAGAGGAGGAACCACGATATGTTTAGGTGTGTGTCTTTGAGGAATCTGAGCTTCTGTGAGTGTGAGTGTGTGTGTGTGTGTGTGTGTGTGTGTGTGTGTGTGTGTGTGTGTGTGTGAGAGAGAGAGAGAGAGCGGGAACCTTTGAGGTGAATGTATGTGTGTGAACATCACTCACCTCTGCATGGGTCGTTTTTGACCAGAAACTCATCCAGAGCCATCCAGCCGCCTCCGACTCTCACCATCACCGTGCTGCGCAGAATCCTCACCAGACGCAGCTGCTGAGAGTCACCGAACTGAGGAGATAAAAAAATAGAGAAAAGAGAGGGAGCAAGGAAGAGGAGGAGAACAGAGGATAACAGAAAAATGAACAGAGGACAGAACGACGAGAGAAACAGTAAGACAAAGGGTGAGAGAGGGAATTGATGAAGCAGAGAGAAGAGAGTAAGATGAGGAGAAAATCAGTGAGTAAAATAATAGTTGATATATTCATAGATGACTTTTAGATGATTTGCAGCATCACACCAAGCATCAAAGAACCAAATCCGAACAGATGATCTCTTCTACTTCATGCAATGACAGAAAAAACATGCACTGACAGAACTTCAGGTCAATCAATCACCCAGCCGCCCAAATCTAAGCATCATTTACAGGAGAAACCACGGCTTCTTCTACATTTAGTCTTTCAACTTTAAAAACAACACTTGAAATGTTCAAACCGCCCAGCAAAGCGATACCAGCACAGAAGGAATTTTCTCAGTCTGTCTCCAAGCAGCTTGATTTGCTCCCAAGCTTCAGTCCAAAGCAGACTATACATCACCTCACCACTAATTACCACTTCAGCCATGTCACTGTCGCCTGCTTCACATTGTGCAATTTGTCGCTCTCAACACCAAACAAATCACAGCAGTCACACGGGTCGGACGGTGAAACCTGCTTACACGCTGCAAAGCCACAATGGAGTGCTTCTTCTTCTCTTTTTTAAACAGTGTTTAATATAGAATTACTGAACATGTGACAGCAGAAAGGACAGCACTCCATTGGTGGAGGACCGTGAAGCAGATTTCACTCATCCAATCACAGCAGCGAGAGTCACTTTACCTGGTTTCCGAGGAAGAACTACAATAAATCCAGTAGACACGGAGCAGAGGAACACAAGGAGAAAGAAACAGAGCAAGAGTGAAACAACATGTACTGTCAACTGAAGTCTTCTCATGTATGAAAGGCCATTTATTTGTTCTAAAAGCTGGTTCTCATAAACTGTAAAGTTTGTGTATTTCTGTTATTTGAGCCCAGAATTAGTGGTGGAAGCGAACAGATGCAGCGGAGATGAGAGTGTGGCTGTGAAGATGTTCTTTAATACTGCCAGCTGATGACGGCGAGATGGGGTGAAGACAGAGAGAGTGACGGAAAGTGAAGCCAGACAAACAAAACGTGAGCACACACACACACAAGCAAATACACACAAACACACACAAACACACACACACACACACACACACACACACACACACACAAAAGACAGACTAACTGGTGTACAATCAGCATCCCCAGTGTCCTGCAATGAGATGCTGGAAATCATTACCCAGTGGATAATGATGGAGTGATCACACACTGCAGCAGTGGTAGTGATGGCCGATCCAGAAGAAGCTGCTCAAAGTTTATGGCCACTGTAAAATGATGCACAGATACACACAGACTGCTGGGGCAACTATTACAAACACTGTGGCTCTTCTAGCTTTTTCTTCTGGGGGTTAACAGAATGTCAAGCTCTAGTTTGTATTTTTGTTCTGTAGACTCGATTATATGTCTGTTCTTATTGTGTTTTGCGTTATTATTACATTATCTAATTCAGTCACTTGTAATACATAACCTGGCATTAAAATAGACTGAGGTACATTTATAACCTGCACTTTTCTTTGATCATTGTTCTACTTCTGTATTTGATTGCTTTAGGTTCACAGTGACCAACTACCAGTGAGCTGGAGCTTGGAAAACTTTCAAAAGATGCACAGGTAGTTGGATTATTTGACAACTCTAAAATCCTGCTTGGTTTGAACACCACCTCACAACAGAGCGATTAAATCAGGGAGAGCTCCGCCTCTTTGTTTCCCAGCAGCCCAGTGTGTATCTATGCTGTCTCATTTACACGGTTATGTTAATGCTTTGGTGATGACAGAGAAGGCTCAGCTGATAATCCTGGAGTGCTGTGAGACGTTATTAACATGTTATTTCAATGTAATGATACAGACAGTTTAAACACTTATAAATACACCATGACACCATGATGTGAGATGTGACACATTAAAATGCCGTGAAGTTATGTTGAGAAATATGAGTTGTTAATTGTTGCCTGATGGAAAAGTGAAGACAGCCGGTTAAAATAAATTGTTTTTTAATAAGAACTGAGTCAAAGTGTTTGCAAAGTAACTTTTATCGATCAGAGCAAGTTCACACTTTCTTCACTTTTGCACAAACTCGTAGTTTGTTTGCCAGAGTAAGAAAAGTTGGCAGCAAAATGTGAAATCAAGTGAAAACATCTGATCATAAGACTTGATGTGAATTTCACTGTAGAGTTAAGACATGTCTGATGATGCTGACTTGTCTAATAATAAAAGCTCAGAGGAGAAAAAAACCAACTGCTTTGACCCAGCTCTGTTAACAATTAAAAATCAATTAATTACTATGAACATTAACATTCTTTTGTTAGGGATAAAATAACAGTTTATTTGTAACCTATTCTATAAATGATGTCAGTGTTAAAATGAACCAAAAAGTGAACTGAGCTCACCCGGTATTTGTTCTCTCCGATCTGCTCCACCTGGAACCTCTTGGCACATTTACACTGGGCCACCTGCCGAGTCACCTGCACAACGCCACACAACATGTCAGTGAATGTCTCCCTGCATCCACATTTACAAACAATGACTCATCACTGGGCCCGTCCAGTGTAAATACGTGGCCCCAGTACTGCACCATACGTATCATCATACCATCTTTGGAGATGCGTACTTATGCATTTGTCTTTAGATTTTTCTTACCTCATCCTCGATCTTGTCAGCATCAGTGGTCGGTCTGTAAGCGTCTTTGTTGGGGTGAAGAGCAGCAACAAACTCGTAGTAGTCGATGTAACCGTCTCCATCTCTGTCAAAGATGTCTGCCACCGCTGTCATCTCCAGCTTACTGGTGGGAAACTCTGCACAGAAGGACAAGAATCCATATTCAATCTACAGTATATCGACAGCAAACCAACTAAATGATCTCATGTCATCACTTACTTGAGGCCAAGATGCCGTCGATAAACTCCTGGCGTGTGATCTTTCCATCCTGGTCCTTGTCGATGCGTCTGAAGAAATCCATGACACGAGACTTCTTGTGGTTCATCCAGCGCATGTACTTCTTCCTCCACACGTCAAAGTCAAAGTTGGCAAACTCTTTGAGCTGAAAGTGGGTAATGTGTGTTACACTTCATATCAGAGTCATAAAAACTGATTAGAATATATACAATGAGCTGACAGTGTTAATATGAAAGTAATACTGAGTTATTGCCAGTTGTATTAAGAAATTCAGAAAGAAAAATGGAGCTCTGATTGGCCAGGAATGTAACTCAAATACAGGTGTTCACCCAGAATTTCACATCAATTTCACTCCATCTAAATGTACAGATGTGAGATACCTCCTCCAGCCTGTCCAGGGCATCGTTGAGTTTGCGCTGGCGGTCGAGAGCCAGCAGCCAAACCTGCTGCCACCGTGCACAGAGCTGGTTGAGTCGAGGGTTTCCTCCGGGGACCTGCATCGCGGCCTGTTGCTGCTGTTGCTGCTGCTGCTGCTTGCCTGAGGAGGTTGCAGAGATTTAATGTAATACTGTGAGTAATGTGTGCATTTCCACCACAGGCTCTTATGTTATTGTCAGAAAGTAGGAGATCATAATATTTGTGCATCAGGAGGTAAACACAGGTTTGACGTACGAGCTCCTCTCCTCTCTGCCAGGCTGCTGGGAGGCTCAGCTGGTTTCCTTTTGTAGGTCTTGGTCACTTTGTCCACGTCTGGCTGCTTCCTCGTCATCTCCTCCATAAACATCTGGAACAAACACGGTCAGAGATAAACACAACTGTTAATGAGGAGTCCAAACACAGTCTACAGGTTTATGGGGCTTCATTCTATGTGCTGATGAGTGAGTGAGTTGATGGGAAACCCACCTGGTGTTCTGTGATGAGTGATTTGAGCTGTGGGATGTCTTGAGGTAGCGGTTCTGTGTCCCTCTGGACCAAAGTGGTCTCAGCCCACTGTAGCCATGACAACAGCTCCTCCAGCAGGTTGGCGTTGTTGAGCACCTCAGTCAGAGCTGTTTCCAGCCGCTGCTCGTGCTGTTTCGCCCACGTCAGAACCTGTAGAGTCAAAGTTTGATTAACAAAAGATTTCTATCGTGTTTCCCTCATGTTACTTGTCACTTGAGACAAACAAAAACAACAGCAACCCTCCACCCCTCACCTCCTCAAAACGCGCCCTGATGATGGTGATCCAGTGTTTGATGGTGGTGATGGAGTCAGGGTGACACAGGGTCAGGATGCCCTCTCCCATGCCAGCAGCCTTGTTGACATCCGCCCTCTTCTCCTCCACCGTGCCCATGAAGTCACGATGTGTGTGCAGCAACGGCTGCAGAGTCTCCGCCTCTTCGGGGAGGACGCCACGGAAACGAAGCGTCTGCTCCGCCTCCGAGAGCCACTCCAGAAGCACCTGCACAGCTGTACGAAACTCCTCCGCCTGACGGAGAGAGGGGGAACGTGAGAAAGATGACAGGGAGAAGTTTTTGACGACGCTGTGTGCTTCATCTGATGAAGAAAGTTTCAACTTGAGCAGATTCTCTCACCTGCTTGAGAGCCTGCTGGAGGCGGGTCTGTTTGGTGACCGACAGGGCACACACTGTATCCCAGCGGTTGCTTAGCTCCTGAAGCTGAACTTTGACCCACGCCGTGTCATCGCGACCGGTCTCCATCAGCTCCCGAGCCGAACGCTTCAGGGCCTGAACACTGCTGGTTCTCTTCCCCAGCTCTTTTTGGAAAGCCTGTGGGTTTAGACATAAGACAGTGATGAAGGCAGAACACAGTTCTGTCATTCAAAGGCTGTTCAACAAGGTCATTATTATCCTCTCATGCAAATCTGACAAGCACGGCTCTGTTTAGTGTACACACCTTATGTGAGTCCATGAGGTTGGACACCAGATCCAGGTCTCCATGGACGGGCTGATCTTCAGCTAGCTGAGGTTCTACCCGGTACAACCAGTCAACAAGGGCCTGAAGAGCCTCTGCAAACTGTCCTGAGAACAGCAGGGCCTCCTCCAGCTTGTGTTGTCTGGATGGAGGAGAGAAGACAATATCTCTTAATGATCATGTTTTATTTTTCATTTGATGATTCAGAGCTGTGACAGATATCTGGATAAACCCGTTTCAGTCCATATCCTTCTTCCTCTTTACCTCTCCACGCTCTTGCCACAGACGGTGTCCCACTTGTCACGGACTTCTCCCACCAGGTGATCCAGTTTCTGGGTGTCTGCAGGCAGCTGAGCCTTGTCCCTCATTGCCTTGCCGGACCTCACTGTGGTGTCGTACACAGGCTGCTTTGAGCCCAGCGCTTTCTGAAACTCCTGGATGTGCAGAAAAAGGGAGATGAGGAAACAGATTTGTAAATGGGAACATCAAAGGAAAAAAAATTGAAATACTGAACTCATGGAAATATCTGCATACATGCACAGAATAAATATGCTAATAATTGCCTATGGTACCTTGTGTTTGGCCAGTTGTACTTTGATCTTGTCTGGCTCGTTGGAGATCTCCAGCTCTGAGTCCAGTCTTTTCTCGGCTTCTTCCAGCCAGTCTGTCAGCTTCCTCCAGGCCTCGTGGAACTAAAGCAGGAGTGGGACAGAGTTTAAGTTTGATATTCTGATACATAAATACTCCCTAGCTGAGAGAGGTCGGTATAATTTCTTACTAATTTATTTACTAATACATGAAGTCGTTTGGCAAATTCTATTATCAAAGTCAAGTGCGATTTCAGACATTGTGTAAATTGATATAATTTCTATCATGTGATAAAGGTTTTAAGTCATGTTTCAAATATGAAATAAATAAACTGCACAAGCCCATCAGCTGTGAGTGTAACTGTCTGTTCTGTACCTGTTTGGCTCGTTTGCGGGCCTCATCGAGGTGTCGGCCGCGGTCCAGTGACCTCTGGACCAGCTTGTCCCAGCGAGCCTGGACGCTGAGCAGCAGGTTTTTGATGAGAACCACGTCCTGCTTCAGGCTGGCAAAACGAAGCTGAGAGCCGGCCTTCTCCAGAGCCAGGACCTGCTCCCTGTGGGTGTTCACTTCATTCACGAATACCTGGATGGAGAGAGAGGCGAGAGTGGAAAATGTGTTGGGAACAGTAAAATCTTATTCAGGGTAAGATGTGTTTACATCAACAAGAAGGGAGGAATGATGATCTTGAAACACTGTTTCTCATGACTAGATTATATTCAGTTTCTACCTTGTGCTCATCAATCTGGAAGAGGACCGTGTCCAGGATGAGGCTGGGGGGCTGGGCCATGTTCAGGGTCTGTTCAGCCTGGGTCAGCCAGTTGATGGTGTCCTGCAGAGAAGTCTGGAAACCTGTTGCCAAGGAAACAGCCTCCTCCAGCTTTCCCTGTCAGACAAAGTTCATAGAGAGAGTTCAAAGTTAACAACGATGATAATAAGATCATAAATATAGAATTCAAATCTACATTGACTGAGAAATGTGATAAATAGAACATAAAGAAAAGAACAGAGAAGGATAGAGTTAAAAAAAAAAGAGAAAAAGACAAAGTCCACGAGTTACAGTCTTACCCTGCGGTCGTCCATCTTGGTGTTGAGGCTGCCCCACTTGTTCTGCAGCATGGCCAGGTTCTGCTGGGTCTGGGTGGTACCGGGTCCTGCCTCCTCTCCTCCTCGAGCCAGCAGCATGGACTCTCCTTGATCCAGCAGGCGATGGTACTGGTCTGCTCTCTGAGTCAGCTGAGCCTGAAGCTCCTGGACACAGAGAAGACACAAACATGAACTGACTCTCAGGCATAAAGGTGAGTTTCACTGGTTAGTTTAGAACAATTGACACTATTAAACTTTCATAGTCACCATCTGCCAAATGCCTCTCTGTATAAACAGATGAGCACGTGTAAGCTAATACTCTGAGCATCTGCTCAAAACTCTGCTGGTAAAAGGTTTTATGTGCTCTTAAAATCTGTTTATGACACTGAAAATGACCTGTTGTTGTATTCATACAGTGGGAACCTTATGATGTGGAATCATTTCACATGTGCTTCTAACAACAATAAACAACAATAAAAAACTATTTTATGCAGAAACATTTCTTAGCGATGGAGAATGTATTTTTTTCCCCAACATGGGAATTACATTAATGTGTCAAGTGTTACAATGAGTTTCTCTTCTTGCTTCTAACGTGTGTATTGTTCATGACATTGTGGGCATAGAGGTGTTATGTGATTCTCTGTTACCATGTGCTGCTGTAGCTGCTCCCTGGCTGTTTCAGGGAGACCGCCTGTTGGTTTGGCGGCAGACAGCTGGCTCTCCGTCCTCCTCAGCCACTGGAGGAACTCCTCCAACTCGCCATGGAAACCTTCAGCCTACAGAGAAACACGTGTGGGAGGAGGAGGAGGAGGAGGAGGCATGAATTCATTATTTTAGCTGCACCTTAAGATTTCATGAAAATATCTCCACTATAGCTTTGATCTGCTGCTGTAGTAGAGCCCATTACTTTCAGATATCATTTCATAATAGCGATTTAACGTGTGTAATAACTGTACATCCACAAGCTCTTGATAGAAAAATTTCATCAGAAGGTCCATTTAGTAGCTGTTCTGGAGCTTTTGATTCTTTCACAAAACCTTCCTGAACAGATGAAGTTGGCAAGTCCAATTGAAAGTGGTGCTGGACCTGGTGAGATTGTTTTGACAGTTACTGTGTCCAAGGTCAAGAATGAACTTTTAATGTCAGTTTTACATCCAGGAAAAATTAAAACATGAAATACAGAACTGAATGTTAACTGTGCTGTTTTTAGATTGTATTTGTTTCTTCTCTTTGCTATAATGAGGACTGGGTTGTTGTTCATCAACAGTGTAAAGATCTAAGGGAAATCTCTTTTACTTCACGGTACCTGGTGCAGCGCGGCCTCCAGCAGTTTCTGCCTCTCCTGTGTCTTGAGCAGCAGGTTCTCCCAGCTCTGGTTGAGCTGATCCAGCTGATCCCTCAGGTGGCTGGCTTCATCGCCGGGGGACGACTCCAGCAGCTCAGCGCCGGCACTGTTCACCGTCTCCACCGTGGCGTGATGGGACAGCACGTCGTTACGTAAAACCTGGGACACAGAGGAGGGAGTCGGAGGTTAATTACACTGAACTGAATCTGAATGGTGAGAAGCAAAAGCAGAGCAGAGCTGAGCAAAAGATTGTGGAGGTTAAAATAACATAGGAGGCAACTGTATTGTATTGTGGCTGTCCAAGGAGAAGAAAACGAACCACGTTCGGGCTGTAGCACAAACAAAGGCTCACCGGCCAAAAATGTGACAACAAATTGAGTTACAGAGTCAGACCTTTTAAGGAAAGCTCCTTTTACTATATCAACCTGATCAAGAAGAATAAGGAAGGAAGGAAGGAAAAAGAAGTCTCCGTTTTTTGCACATACATGGTGTTTAGCCAGCTCGATCTCAATGGCCTTGGGGTCAGAGCTGACTGGCCGCTGTGTGTCCAGGGTGGTGTGTGTGTGGCTCAGCCAGGCCTGCAGCTCAGACAGGGCATGCTGGAACTGACCCAAGGCCAGCAGCGCAGCCTCCAGCTTGTGCTGTGGTGGAAGAGAGACAGAAGTTCGGGCTTAAAAATAGGAACTTAAATATTTGGACTGTAATGAAAAGCAGCTGTCAAATACATGCGATCCTACAGAATGCCAACAAAGACCAACATCGACAACTTCTCAAGGGAAACGGCGGGGTAAGAGCTCGAGGTCAGTCCCAGGACCATGACCTTGGAACAGTTGAGGTTTCAGTGTGTTACTCAGGGACTGCTTGGTCAAAACTGCTACCAGATGTGGTTTCTGTACCTGTCTCTGGGTGATTTTATCCCCCAGGTTCTCCCAGAGGTGGCGGAGCTCGGTCAGCGGCTCCTGGATCATGTCCCTGTCTGTTTGGTCTGACACTTTCTTCAACAGCAGCTCCCCCTGGTGGCACAGCTTCTCCATGTCGATCTGCTGCTGGTAAACCTCCACCTTGTATTGCTGCTCGGGGTGAATGGAGGGATGAGAGGAGGAGGAGGAGGAGCAGGAGGAGGTGGGAGGAGGTGGGAGGTAAAGAGAGGAGAGAAGTCTTTTATTAGTTTTTGACAAAAGTATCTTGGGTATCCAAAATATAGTTTGTTTTAGGAGATTTTTAGCTACTTCTAAAAGCACTAAGAGATTTCTATACCATATAAAAACTGATTTTAACACAGGTTGTGTGTAAAATGTGACTCGTTTTTTCAGGACTGACAGGTGAAAAATGAAAGACGAAACTCTCATGCAAACCTTGAGCTCTTCAATCTGCTGTTTGACAGTTCCCAGGTCAGTTCCCACCGTTGACATGTCACACAGCTTGATCACTGCGTTGTCCAGGTAGTCAAACATAGACTGGAAATGAACGACACAGTTGAGCGGGTGTAAAGATGACATCATTATGTTTAACAAAACAAAAGGTCAAGATTCATGTTTGGCTTCTTTGTATTTCTGATCAACAAACCTGCAGTGCGTCCTGATACTGCACAGAGGCCGTCATGGCCTCCTCCAGTCTCTCCATCCTCTCCCTCCATGTCCGATTCAGGCCTTCCCAGGCAGCGTTCATCTGAGACAAGGACAGGAGGAAGAATTATTATATTAGTGGATCAACACATCTACATTTCCATCTACTTCAGTTATCTAATGTAATCTTAATCTCTCACCTCGTCGATGGTCTTCTTGACTTCAGGTTTCTCAGTTTCTCCACAGGCGAAGATGAGGTCAGCCCCAAGGGTCCTGACAAACTCCAGCTCCTCCCTCAGGCCGTCTGTCTCCGCCTTGATGGCCTAGTGGAAGGACAGACAGACGTCATAATGAGTCGTAGACAGTAAAAAAAGCCACACTATAGACACTCCATTCCTCCCAGAATGCCACTGTTTATTTACACATCCCCTCTCTCTCTCTCTCTCTCTCTCTCCATACCTCAGCAGCCTCAATCTGTTGCTTGATGAGCGAGGGGTCCACACCAGGATCCTCCAGATCTCTCACAATGTCCTGGGAGTCTCGGAGCGTGCTCAGTAGCGCCGCCACGTCAGCCCAGAACTTCCCGGCCAGGTCCAGGACGTCGTTCAGCTTCCCCTCCCTCTCCTCGGCTCGCTGCCGGATCTCATCCCACAGAGAGCGCAGGCGCAGGAGGCGGGAGCGGACGGCTGGAGGAGAGAGGGGGAAGGAGTCAAGCATTAAACAAGCTGGTAGAGTTAGTGGGAGCACACTGGGCACACTGGGAAATAGTAATAAGTCTAATCTGGGAGTTCAAATTTGTAATAATGTAATAATGTTGTCTTTGTTAGAATTTGCCGTCCAGTCCCGGTTAGTGAAGTCTGTCATCAGTCCACTCCCACTCCCGCTGCACACTGGGCCATTCATTCTCATGACGTGTGGAGGGCCGGAGGGCATCAAAGCACCAACTTCTTTTGCAGAGAAATTTAACAAAGACGAATGTGTTTTGTTTTGGTGATGTGGTGGCGTTGGAAGAAATATGCTGTTCCAGACCTGACTCTGTCTGCCCACTGGCCTGGTGCCAGAGAACAGAGACTTACTTTTCAGTTGATTGTTCAGTCAGTGAGCTGGTTGGACTGGAGCCCAAAATAAGGTTTTAATATTTTTCACCCAGATCACAGAAGCCTGTCATGTTTTCCTCTCTGCTCTGACTCTGTCTCTAATGCCCTGATGCCCTTTTTTATTATGCAATTTGTTGATGCCAGTTACGGCCAGTATTTTCCACCTAAATGAAAAGGACTCAGAGAAGCAGCTCACAAGTATTTTTGATAGAAAGCTTAAAACTCTTCACCTCAGCCCTTAACTAGCTCTGAAATTTTGTACTTTGCTCAGCACTTCTTTACAAATACTGTTGTATTGATGTCTCACCAATTTTATGCTTTCTATGTCATTCTTTTAAAAGCTTATTTTACTTTTCATGTGAAGCACTTGGTGCAGGTCATTTGACCTTTCAAATGTGTTGCACTTTGGATAAAAGCGTTTGTTACTTTAACTGTGCAGAAGTAGAACCCCTCACCCTGTTTAAAACCCGACTTGTGTCACATGACACGGCCTGTCTGTCAGTGTAAATATCACGCGGCTGTCATTCACTGTCAGACGCGTCCCAGCTCACTCACCCTGAGCGGCAGGATCGTCGCGAGCAGCTCGTCCTATCAGCTCCTCTCCGCGGGCGCAGAGGGCCGAGAAGCTTGGCAGCAGTTTGTCAAGCTCCAGCCCCTGAGCTCGGTGCTCCGCCAGCTGCTCCCTGATCTTCTCCACCTCTGCTGCCACTGGGGGAGGCTGTCGCAGCCGCTGCACCGCCCCCTCCAGGGTCTCCAACAGGGGATCCATCTTGTCATGAAACTGAGGACGGAAGGAGAAGCGGAAAAAAAAAGTTATGAGGGGGCGGAGAGTATGCTGAGGTGGCTGGGTTTGGGTTTTTGATAGCTGGGTGACATTTTGAAAGTAGGAAAATACTGATATATTATGTGGGTGGTCAGCCATCTGGGGCAGACCGTATTAACTTCACACAGAGTGAACACAGAACGAATAAGAGAAAATTCTCATTAAAACCTTGCAGTTCCTCTATGTAATATCTCAGTATTTCACTTTCATCGTGTCATCCAGGTTGTGTAACTCTGACAAAGCTGGACTTGATCTACCACACAAGAGGGAGCTATTGACACAACAGAGTCCACTCTAAAGGACCCAGGAGACATTTTGGACTCATTGTGCAATTTGTACTTGAGTGAAATTAAATTGTTTGATCACAACATAACACAACAAGTTTCTTCTAACCACAAGAAGAAGATTCTTTTGATACAAACTGGTTTCAAGGACCTGAATCGAGCCTAGTCTGAGATAAAACCATGAAAAGTGGAAGGCAGGCCTCAGTTTGAGACTAGGCTTCATTCAAGTCTACAGTCCTACACCACAGAGAACGCTAACAGATGTAGTTCAGTCTTATGGTCACTCAGGATCGGCCCACACATGATTCAGATCAATGTTTAAATCAATAAAGCCGTAGTTCCATTTAAGTTAAGTGGTTTTGAGAAGATTTTAGAACAAATCTTTTAATACCTGTAAGAGAATTCATTCTACTTATCAATACAAAACTGTATTTCCATGATATTTTCCCCATGAATGAAGTATCCAGTGATATTCAAGGTAGGGAATTTAAGACATTTTTGTCTGGTGAGATCAGTGCTGGTACGAGATTATGGCTTTACTGATTCACGGTTTGTTAGTTGACCAAATCATGTGATGTAACCGCAGCCTGAGCGCCAGTTTGATGTTGTCAGTCAGTCTTACCTCTACCAGCTGGGTGATTGCAGTGAGCAGTGACCATGGAGAAAATGGTGGTGGGAGGGGGTTGCAACACACACAGCACATCCACAATGAACGAGGGATGGGATGGAGGAGGGAGAACGGGTTGCAAGGATGAGGGGTGGTGAAGATGATGAGGGAGATTAAGGTTAGGGTCAAAGATGAGGGAGGAGAGACAGGGAGGGAGATGGTTTAGGATGGAGTGAGGGATAAGGACAACACAGAAGTGCAGGTTGAGGAAGAGAAGGATCAATACATGGATCAGTTTGTAGGGGGGCGGAGGGTGGAGAAACAATATAATGAGTTAAATCAGAGACATGCATACAGTACAAAATGTCAGGCATTATCGACACCAGAAACACCCACGACTCAGTGATGTCTCATGAAATGAAGTGCAAAGAAAACTAACACTTAAAGAAGACGAGATGGAGTCTGCATAATAGAGTTTATAAGTTAAAGGTATGTTTTTCCTAAGCAATAAAACCAGAGTAAAACACTGGCTGATGTTTCTCTTTCTAATAAGATATAAAGTTTTTGAAAAGCAAAATACAAAAATACAAGAACTAAATAACGATGAAACTTAACTTTAACTGAACTTGTTAACGTGTTACACAATAAATCCTCATTATCATTTACTGAAAGCAAGCAACAGAGACAAAAACAAAATCACATTAAATCTCATGCTGTTTAGTAATCACATCAGGCGTCATTGTTTTGTCTGTGGCAGCAGACACTAAATAACAAGCTATTAACAGACCAACAAACAGCATTTATAGACTATTTTTCATCCTCACCGAGAGGCAACACAAAATGTCATTAAAGTTTATTGAATTCAGTTTTAAACCAGTCGTATCAAAGGCTTCAAGCACACTAAATAATAAGACTTATTAGACCCACGTCTGCATTTATAACAGTGAGTGAAATAGGGAATTCGTCGCCTGTGACGTACCTGTGCGGACTGCGACACGGCTTCGTCTAGTGCTGTAGCTCGACCTTTCACCTCCTCCTTGATGGCCAGGTAGCGCCTCTCTGCGTCACTGTAGCGCTGCGTCACTGTCGCCCCCTCCTGGAGGCTGAGCTCGGCCAGCTGGGGTCCGATCTTCAGTAGCTTGTCGATGTGAGGTTTGTGCTCTGCGATTGACTCTCTGAGCAGCTGCAGAGGAAATTAAAGAACATGAACATGGAAATTAAGTAGATTTTTAAATTATTAAATATAATGAGAGGAAAACTAAAACAGCATCAGGATTTTGTGTCCTCTCTTACCCTCATCTGGTCTTGTTGCAGTCGCAGAGCATCTGTGTCGATGGCTGGTGGTGGCAGCTGGGTGATGAGGGTTTCGGTCTCGCCGAGCCACGGCTCCAGTTCCTCGTAGGTTTCCCAGAAGCGAGCCACCAGAACCTGGGCCTGCTCCAGAGCCGAGAACCGCTCACTGTGGCTCTGACTCACTGCGTCGTAACGAGCACTCAGAGAATCTGTCTTCACCTGGAGAAGTTAACAAAGACATACAGATGTTAATGTTACTGCACTTTCCACTGAGGATTAATTATGATGATCCTAACTTTACTTTATCCTCACCTAGTCTATCCCTTACTAAGGTTATCAATGTGCACAAACTTTAATTTCTCATGTTCATGCTCTTCCTCATAATTCTCCATCATCCATCATCCATCAGTGACGTACCATCAGTGCATCCCTCTGGGCTTCACTGCATGTTTCCAGGATGTCATCTCTGGTGCTGAGGAGCTGATCCACAGTGTCTTTGTGTCGGATGATGTCGATGTTGAAGGCCCTCTGCACCTGGAGCTGAGCCACCGTCACGTCCGGCTCCAGACTCAGGGGCCCCAGAGACGCCAACTTGCGCTCCGTCTCCCCGACCCAGGCCAGCTCTGCATCCACTGCCTCTTCATACTGAGGGGAGGAGGTGGGGTGTTTTAGCAGCACTCACAATATAACAGAATCCCAAACAGTTAACCAGCTCAGCGTTTATGTTCACTCATGTTAAACTGCCTGCAGCACCTGTTGTGACCTCTGGATGGCGGCTTGCACCAGCTGCACACGCTGAGTGATGGTTTCATCAGCCTGCCGATAGCGCTGGTTGGCGTCAGCGACAAGTCGGTCCAGACCTTCACGGGCTCGCCACGGCACCAGGTCCAGCAGGGCGCTGCCCACCTCGTTGACCGTGTCCAACACCAGACGCTTCTCTGCTGAAACTTTCTTCAGCTCCTGTGAAAGTGAGGGATTCGTTTTAGAAAGTAAATCCTGTAATCAGATGGAAAATTAGCTCAAAAGACTTTTCAAATAAACTTCATGTACAAATGTAAAAATGCAATTAACTGAACTAAACGGCAACAAGTGTATCACAGGGTTTTTTTGTGGTGGCTAAAGCTGCTTTACTTTTCGAGTGTGGCACAGTGGAAACGTGTTAAATGGTAAATGTTGAAAAATTAAATGGAAATAATCCTTTCAATAGCTTTTAGAAACTGTTATCGAGTTCCCAGAAATCAAGGTTTCTATGGTAACTCTACTGTGGGAGGTTAATATTGGAACGGCTGAAAATGTCATTCCAGACAGGAGTTGTCATCAAATAATATGCATCATTTTTTCTATTCTAGGAAAATCCTTTAAATCTGTAAAATACGGATGTTTAAATCTGTAAAGTTTTATCAAGTTGTTAGCCAATTAACCTCGTTGCATCCCATCGTTCAAGTGCCTCAATCAATCATTTAGTGAAGCAGGAGTCACATGATCCAAACGGCTGAACAGAACTAAAAAAGGTAGAAGAAGAGCTGCGTCTCTGACACTTGTGTGAGAAATGTGGTGTGTTAAAGAGAGCAGATGTAAAGGGCGGATGTCGAGTCTTACACTGTGGCTCCAAACGCTCACTTTGAACCAAGTGACTCACAGTCTGAGTTAATAATATAGCTGGAAGCGATGAGTGTAATGTGAAATAGAGTGAGACATACAGCACACCATCACATGCAAGTACTATAACTCTAACTCTAAACTGTCTTTAAAAGCCTGAGTGTTCAAATAAAGGTATTTCAAGGACATGTTAGTTTTAACTGAAATGTTTTCATTTAAAATAAATAAATAAATATATATATGTGTAATTTTGGAAATAAACAGATATCAATGAATATCAATGAATATTAATCTTCATGTCTAATTTTCTTAGTTCCTCAAAAACAAATCTTTTGCGCATCCCTCTTGTACACAAACATAATCTTTATCTATTCTCCCACCTTCTGTCTCTCCTGATAGGCTGGTGAGGCGTCAGGTTCCACATTATTGAGCTCCGCCTCCACGCCGTCTAGCCACTGGTTGACGTCGTCGTGCGCGCTGGCGAAGCGCGTGGAGAGTTGCAGGGCCTGCTCCAGGGTGCGGAGGGCCTTGCTGCTGCTGGCTGTCATCTCAGCATAGCGAGACTTGATGCCGTCCAGCTTCTCCTGGATCAGCAGAACCTCCTCACCTGCAGGCGCACACACAGGTCAGTGTGAAGAGATGCAGACACACAGGGAAGGTTTCAACTATAAACCTTGTGGTGAAGAAACATTTTTCTAATTCTTAAAGTCTTCAATGTTTATAATTTACCTTGTGTTTTCAGTGTGTCAAAAGTGCGATCTGATTTCTTCCTAATTCTTATATTATCTCACAATATATAATCATAATATCGCATATTAAAGACATCTCATTAAAGACAATCTCACAGTATGTTTGGGTTGACAGCACAGCATTCCTCTCATCACCATGATATTTGATATAAATATGACAGTAAAAACACAAAGTGTATTCATGTAGATGCACAAACAACTTGCTGATAGTGCTGCCAGTCAGCATGGCTAATATCTTGATATGTGAAGACAAACACAAACCACATGTTACAGCTTGACTCACCACGGATCTAAACGTGTGGTTTGGATGTGAATCTATAAAAACTAAAACACTGTTTGACTGTGTGTTTCTGTTACTAAGCCTCGTGTGTGTGTCTTCACAGACAACAGACCCAAAACAACACAACTTATTGAATAAAGAGAGCATTTCCCCCCCCATGGGAGAATGAATGTAATGCAGGTACAGCTGAAGTTACACAAGTTGCTTATAATCAAAATACAGAAAAGATGCATTCAAGACAAACTGTAAAATGATCAAAGACAACACAAGAAATCTGAAATATCTTCTTGCTAAGAGGAAACAGACAGAGTCAGGTTTGGGGGAAGATGAAGTGGGTTATCTGATATTACCTGTGGTCTGTTTGAGTAAAGCTTGTCCATTCTTGATGGCCTGGTCCACTGTCTTCTTCCGGCTCAGGATCTCTTCATTTAGAGACTGAGGGAAGAAACAGAGATAACAGTTTCCCTTTGTGCTACAAAAATTCAATCTTAACTACAATGTGCACATTGTTGGGAACACTTCAAATACGTTCTAGTGATAAAACTGCACCCAGTGTGTTTCAAATCTTTTCTTCATGCCCATAAGAAAAAATATTACATTATCAAATTACATTTTCAAAAAACAAAGTTCCTAAGAACTGTTCTCATGTCTAATGAGCTGAAGGACCTTAGTTGTCATTCATTGTGTTGATGAGGTCGTACCAGAGTGAGTTTGTGCTGCTCGGCCAGCAGCTGAGGCTGGTAGCTCTGCACAGAGACCTGAGCCAGTCTCTGAGCCACCTCTGCAAGCCAGTTCAGCACCTCTACCTCCTCCTCCCCAAACAGCTGAGCGTTGGCCAGCGCCTGCTCCAACAGGCCTGCCCGCCTGGAGCACCAATCAGCGAGCTCCGAGTGACCTGACCTCACCGCCCCCACGCGCTCGCTCAACCAATCGCGGTCTGCCGCGCAACTGAGCGGCGTCAGCGATTGGCTGAGGGCCTCGAGGTGGTCAACCTCGGCTTCTCGTGAGGACACGTCATCTTGGAGCGCCTGGGAAGTGCATGTGTGTTTTTGTTTGGTTGTGTGAGTGTGAGTGTGTGTGTGAGTGTGTGTGTGAGAGAGAGAGTGAGTGCGTGTGTGAGTGTGTGTGTGTGTGTAATGGGAAGATGAAGGGATGTTGGATAAGAAAAGCAAAACAACAGAAAAACAGATGGATAAAAACTCAAAATATGAGCATGCAAATGACAAATCATAGAACAACAGGAAATCATAAACATCAATGATGAATGAGAAAAACAACTTAAAAACTTGACACAACTGAAATGAAAACAAGTAACTCAACTTGACAAGAATAAATCAAGACATGGACTTGTAAGAAGACGTGTTTGGGTTGTAAATAAACGCTCTGTGACTCTTGTGCCGTATTGTTCTTCTTCCAGCACTGAGTTACATCATGGTGGGATAGTACCTTGTGCTTGGTGATCTGCTGCGTGATCTTGGCCGTCTGGGTTCCCATGGGCTCGGCGGAGCTCAGGCGTCTCTCGGTGGTGCTCAGCCATTCTCCCAGTGGCTCCAGGGCTTCATGGAACTGAAGAGCCAGAACCTGCAGCTCCTCCAATTGCCTCTGCCTGAGGGACGAGCATCTCACAGTGTATATACAGATAGCAGAGGTGTGTGTGTGTTATTGTTTATAGAAGTGTGGTGTTTTTATATCACAGCCATGAAAGTGTTGTAAACATTTTAAATGATGTTTCCTCTTTTCATGAACACACAGATCTGCTCTGTTGCTGTGTTCTGCATGTGTGTTGTAAAAGAAACTCTACTTTCCCTGGTGAACAGAATCTCCTCTGAAATGACTTGTCGACCACAGAAACCAATAGTAATGATACAATTCTTTCTTTAAATATAGAGGAGTTGTACAGAGCCACCCGGAGATGAAATGAGAAAACAGGAAATAACCACAAGACAACATGCTGTTGAGGTAAACCACTGATTACTTTCCCCAACCACATGTTCACAGCTAGACAGATCTGTCACGTTCTGTTTCTGTGATTTTATCTGTGCTGAAAGGACACAATGGACAGATCTGATGTTTTTAAAGTGTCTAAATTATCTGAAGAGATTCTCAGGGAGGCCGCGAGTGCCATACGATACCTCAGTAATTACAGGGAATAAGTACAGGGAAATTCCTCTTTCTTTTCTCAGTCCTCAGGGAGGTCAGAGATCAACTTAGAGACCCAGGTCCTCCCCACCCTGAAAACCCCCTGCATTGTAAAGGAGACTGACCTGCCGCTGGCCTTGTCCAGGAGGTCAGTCCATCTCTCTGCCAGACTGTGGAGCTGAGTCTGGATCTTCTCTCGGTCCTGAGTGTCCGCCGTGGCCGCGATCCGCTCTCCTTCAGCGCGGATCATCTCCACCGTCGGCCGGCGGTCATCTAACAATCTCTGGAGCAGCTGGAGGAAGAGAAATATATAATATTTAGTCTAACATAACACAATTAGATGTAACAACAACACAAACCGCAGCCTCACTAATGACTATTAAATTAAATCAACAACGCTCTCAAAAATGATAACCTTCATAAAGTCAGGATTTATTGCAGAGTTGTTGAGTTAGACTGAATTAGTTTAGCGAGGTGCACCTAATAAAGTGTTGACTGAGTGTACGTTGCCTAATTAAATTTGATAGAAATCTTTTTTTCTGTCAACACATCTACACAAATTTAAGATCTAATCCCTCTATGTTTGCAAATAGAAGCGATGTTTACACAAATCAGAAAATGTGCTTTGGAAAAATAAGTCATCTCTGCTCTAACAAGGCAGAATAATTCTTTTCTTTACTGCATTAGTGTCTGAGGCATGGAATACGTTCACTGTTTGGGAGAATTTATCATTTTGCTAAAACAAAAGTTGACACGTTTTCCATTGCCAACCTTCTCTCCCTTTTTACAGGAGCTCAAACAAAACTCATCAATAATTAGCTCGTTAAACCTTTTATCAATGTGGCATCAAAGGACTCAGGTAAGTGCATATCTTTTAAAAATTCAGTTTTACTTATGAATTATTAAACATTTAATTAGAGTAGGTGAAACCTTTTAAAAGTTAGATACAACAACAAACTTTTATTCACCTTACAAAAAAACAACACGCATTAAACAGACTTCCTTCCCTCTCTCTCTGCTTCGAGTTCAGCTCTTCTCCACAGTTTACTCTCTTTTTCAGCCAAACGCCGACAACGCTCTCCGTCACGGATGTAAACACGTGTGATTGATTGCTGGCCAAGACTACAGCACTCTTATGTGCACAAACACAGGAAGTGTATGTTGGATAAACAGGGAAAACTGTGAGTGTGTCTGAAAACAATACAAATCCACCATACGTGCGTGTGTGTGTGTGTGTGTGTGTGTGTGTGTGTGTGTGTGTGTGTGTCTGTTTTTATGCCAGTCTGACTGGCAGACGGTCAACTGGGACCATTCGGATGCCAGGCAGACGGATCATTGAGTGTGTGTATGTGTGTTTGTGTGTGTACTTGTCATTCAAATATCTATTGTTAGTGGTTAAAGGACACTGAGGACATCTGAATTAAATCAACCTGTCTGACAGATAGAAGAATGTTTCTCACAACAATGTTTGGAAAATAAAATAATCTAGAAAAATGGAAAGTTAAAATTCAAATCCACTCAATTTATTCCGACAGGACACTTCAAAGACAGAAGGAAGTGGGAGGCAGAAGCTAAGAGCTTAATGATCAGCGCTTCAAATCCCCAACATGGAAAATATGAGCAGACTGAAAAACACACATCAGAATGTGCCCTCACTGCCCTGAAGTGAGACATTTAAGCTGCTTTAAGTGCATCTCACTGTTCTCTGTTGATACCGTTTCATTGCGTTATTACACGTGAAAGTGGATTTTATTTTACACCTTGTCGTCCTTTGTCGTACCTTTTGTTCTTGGATCTGGGCCTTGACCACACGGTACTCGGCAGAGGGAGGTTTCTGATTGGCCACCAGCTCCTCTGTGTCGCTCAGCCAGCTTAGCAGAGGCTCCAGAGCATCCTGGAATTTCCCACAATGCAACAAGGCCTCCTGCAGTTGGGCGATCCGCTCTGCCACCTGAGAACAGGAGAGTAAAACCCAAAGCTTGAAACTGCGAGAAACAGGAGGCGCGGTGCTGTTCTCTGTTTTATACATCAGTGTTACATGTCTCCAGGTGTTGCACGGGTGTCAAGCCGTACCCGCTTGTTGAGGGAGTTCCATCGGAGGTTGGTTGTCTCCAGGTCGTGCTCCAGCGCCTGGGTGTCGGTGTGTTTTGCGGCGCTCTGGATCAGACCCTGACCCACTGCGTTGACGTGCTGCAGCTTGGGTTGAATGCTGTCCACCTGTTCTCTCTCCACAGCCTGGCAGACGGAAACAGACAGACAGGGGACGTCATTAATTGATCGGCTGACTCACTCATTGTATCATTAAAGAACGAATAAAAGGCAAGAGAAGAAGAAGTATGCATGAGGAGAAAGTACAGGAATACACCAGTCAGCGGTCAGAAATACACCACACATTCAATCTGCGTGACGACAAATGGGAGTGAATTGTCCCACATTACGTTCCTACATATAGAAGCGAGTGGATATTAGGAGGTGAAAGACAGACAGAGGGATGTGCAGAGATAAGAGAGGAGTGGGAGACAGGAAGGGGGCTGGAGAAGTGAGGGTGGAGGGAGGAGGAAAAAAGAGGAGGGGGAGAAAGGGGATTATGGGGATTAGAGGGCTTGACGAGTAAGGGGCTAGCTGCAAAAGGCTGAGTCGACAGCACACACACATTGTAGAGTACACTAACACACTGCATGGGTGCACACAACCTTCACTTAATCACACACAAGCAGACACACAGACCTACACTAGCACACGCACAACTTCACTTGTCTGGCCACATTACTCACACACACACGTCACAGCGGAGGGCTGGAGCCATCTTGTGATGACAATAGAAGCAGCCATCCGACAGTAAACACAACCAGACTTGACTTCCCTGGACGAAAAAGAGCAAGCAGCAGCCAACACAGCTCCTCTCTCACAGTAAATCTGTGTCGCTACTGTATCCAAAAACACACAGCAGAGCTTCTCAAAGCTCGGTCCGGGGCCCTACTGGGGTCGTTGGGGAGATTGTGGAGGTCCAAATCGACTCAAAGGACTATTAATATTCATACATACAAAAATTCATCTATTATCATTATTAAGAATCAATAAGTCATTTATCGAGTAAGAATACCACGTATCCGCTGGTTCTAGCTTCATGAATGTAAGAATTTGCTGCTTTTCTCCATTTTATTTAATCATGAATTGAAAATATTCGTTTTTTTTTGCAAAAGTGATAGCTCTTTCATAACATCACTTATGACACTTTGTATATCTGTCATTTTGTGGATTAAGTGATCAATAGAGAAATCTATAAAAATGATGAGTTACAGCACAAGTCAATACTAAGGCCCTGTTACCAAACGGTATCACTTCTTCAACTTTACTTTATTTCATAATCTCTGACCTATAAAATGTTTTTCTAGTCTGGTTTGTTCATGTTGTTTTTCTAACGGGGTAAACAGTCTGGTTTTCACTAGACTTGTTCTTGCTGAGAGGAAAAACAACCCCAAACCAACAGCTAATGCAATAAATGTCAGAAAATAAAGTTATGCTAAATTCCTGTAAACCATCCTGATGTATTCAACAATTTGCCAAATCCACAAAACAACTTTCACAATTTCACGACGGGATTTCACCAACTCCCTGACCGAAGGGAAGACTGTAAACCACCACCAGGGAAATTCTTTTCATTTGGTCATTTCTGGGAAAAAATTCCCATCTAATGGGGGTCTCTGGCAACAATGCGGTAGGTCGCTGACATGAAAACCTTTGAGAAGTCTTGACATTCAGAATAGGCCCACAGAGGGAGAATTGGGGCTGGTGGTTTGTGATGCTGCGGCAGCCAAACCCCAATGGCCACACAAAGAGACAGAGTAACACACATGTATACACACACACACACAAATAACCAGACACACACATCCACGACACACACACGATTTTGGTAAATCCAAAGCCTGGGGAAAAATAGCTGGTGTGACATTACTGGGTGGGGGTGGGGGGGTGGGGGTGTGCAGGCAAAGTGAAGGAGAGGGAAAATGGGAAAATGAGGGTTTGGGTTTCAGTGTAATACCACTATGGCCTGGAAGAGAATCACAAAAAAGCTTCAACACTCTTGGGTGTCCAACACTGAAATAATCACAACCCACTGCACAAATCCAGCAGAAATAAAAACATCTGAAAAATTCATTTTCACCACAAAACGTAAAAGATGTTCATGTGAAAATATCTTGTTTCATGTTCCATCAAATCCCACCTACAACGTCCAACACAGAACCAGCTGACAGAGTAGTGGGGGATCTCAAAGGGGACCGGTGGACTGGAGAGTCCACATGTTTCAGCAAGTTCAAGACAAAAATGAAGCAGAGCCAGAGCATCACCAGTGAGAAACAGAAGTGTTTGACATTATATTTAAGTGCAGAATGAGTGTGAATGAGTGCTTTTCCTCCATCACTATTCAGAACACATTTGTCTGTATTTAAAAGCTTTAAAGCTTTTATGATGTGCTGTGGATGTTTACAGACCCGCTGACTTAATGCTGGAGTTACTCTTGTCGATGGAAGTGGTTGAGCTGGAACGTGTTTCTGAGTCTCTGCAGTGGGTCATAATCAAAGGCTTTACAGGTTTCTGCTCATCTGGTTTAAATATGGCATCAAACTGCAGGTTACCCACGCCAAGGCTGTGTGTGTTTGTGTGTTTGTGTGTTTGTGTGCGTGTAGTGTGCAGAAGTGTAAATCAACGTGCGTAATTATGTGTGTGAAAAGAAATGATTAAGTGCTCCACAGGTATGAATCTGTGTGCAAGATTATATATGAATGAGCAATGTGTATGTGTGTGTGTGTGTGTGTGCATGTTCCTGTCCAGCTTGGACACAGCTGTGTTGTGGTGATGGGCGTCATAGCTGCTTGGAACAGGAAGTCTGTCGGCCAGAACAACAATGACTGTAGCCATGACCCACTCCACCCTGCGCCTGGTGTGTGTGTGTGTGTGTGTGTGTGTGTGTGTGTGTGTGTGTGTGTGTGTGTGTGTCAGAGATAGAGGGGAACAGAAAAGGAAAAAAACAGGGAAAGTAGAGCCATTCATCACCTAAACATACACTGGGATGTATCTAAACATGTTATAGGTTCTCCCTCCTCTTCTTCTTTCTTGTGTCACTCTCTATGTGTTTTTTTTTTTCCTGTCTTGGTTTCACTCGCCCTCTCTGCTCTTCCTCTCTCTCTCCAGCTCAGAGTGGTTGAATCCAGCAAAGCAGAGCTCTGGAAAATGTCCCACATACTTGTCATTCCTCCCCACCTCAGCCAGCACGCAGCAACACACGCACACACTCTTGACTGAGCTAACTTAACTATCGCTACCAGGCTTGTCATCCTTCTGCCTCCTCCTCCTCCTCCTCTACCTCTCATCATGTCATCGCTCATCCCTCTACCTCTTCTCTTTCCTCTTGCTCCCCCGACCACAGCTGCCTCCTCTTTTCCTCCCATCATTCTCTTTCGTCCTGCTCCGTGTGGACCGCAAACCCACACTGGCTTTCTCACTTCAGCCGCAGATCAGTGTGGACAGGCGACAACACCGGGATGAAAGTAGATCTGACTGAAGCCGGGGAAGGGATGTGAGAGCCTGATACCGGCTGGTTACACTGTCATCAGTTAGGAAGCTGGTGAAATGCTAGAGATGATGAAAGTCAACAGTTTTCTTGAAGAAACGCAGAAATTTTCAAGAGCACAGATTTTTGTCTCATTATAAGAGTCAGGCTGTCGGTTAAATTCAGATAAGTTTGGCCAATTTTGTCCTTTTCAGTCTGACGAGTCTGACATTTCATGAGTTTGATACTTTCCCGGTTTGACAAAAACATTTAGACCAACATCCAAAAACTCATGAGAGGAGAAGCTGGGAGACTGAAATGTCTGATTGAGGTGAAGATGCAGAAAAACTGTGAAAACATCCAACTCGTCACACAAGTGTTTGGACAAGATCAACAGAAATCAATCAACTACTGTGGGTTTAGTCAAATAAAATATACATAGATATACATAATCTTGGCTTTTTAGTGAGCACCTTCCACTGTTTTCGGACTTTTTACAGACAAAACAACAAATCAAGAAAAAAAGCAGCAGATTAATCGATAAGGAAAATGCAGCCGGAAATTAAAGCCTCTGAAAATGTGGTTTAAAAACACTAATACAGAAATCTGTTTTGTGAAATGTGACTTTCTGATGGATTATTTTGTACTTATGTAGCATGTTTTCATGGCTTTGACCATGAGCAGCATCAGTCATGGCTTCATTAAGTGTGACGACCACAGGCTTCTCATGAAATGCCAACAGTTCTCCCACTGGTGGCAAATCAGGTCAAAGATGGTGAATGAAAGTGAAAGCACATGATTGTGAGGCTTCATGTAACAACATACATGCAGGTTAAACATGTGACCTTAAGTCTAGGGAATTTACAAAAGAGCAAACTTCTTCTTTTGAATCTGTGAGGAGAGTGTGTGTGTACTGTATGTCTGCTGAACGTGAACACATGTGTGGATGCTCTATATTTAGCCGTCATCTGTCAAGCTAATAACGCTGAGGTGAGGGCTGGCTGGGCTGATGGCGTTTGTCCAAAATATCACTCAAGGACGATCAATTTCTTGATCAGGACAGATGAGGAACATGTAGCATAAAGGCAGAACTCTACTAATAAACACACAGAGACGCAGCAGCTGCCCTTTAGCTGCTGTGTGTCTGTTGAAATAAATACAAGAAAATAAACGGAGGAAGAAAACCTGCTTTGGAAATCTGATAGCGTCCACAACTTGTGTCTGGGAAAAAAAGAAAAAAAAAGAAAGAAAAAAAACAGAACATGCATGATGTTGTTCGTTTTCAAAGCGTTAAAGTCGTTCTGCTCTGAACTGTGTCCTCTCCTTTCATCCTCCTTTCCCTTCATAACTGATTTTCATAACCACATGATCGGTCTGCTTCATGAGAAGAGCTGGTGGTCATATCAGAAATATGTTGCCTCTACAGCTGCACTCATGCCACGGCTGAAAAGACTTAAAAATAAAACTGGTATGTGATGAAGAAGAAAGACAGGAACAGAGACCTTCTCTTAGAAATGAAACATGGCAGCCATCGCACTTCAGTCCAACCAGTAATAACATAGCTATCAGCCTGTCCCACACCTCCTCCCTCACCCCTCTCTCCCTCTCTTCCTGCCTCTGCCTTCGTCTCTCGCTCTCTTCCTGTCTTTCAACCCTCATCCTTCCTCACTCCTCCTTTCTCTTTCAGTGGAACGAGGAACGAGGGGAGGAAGGAAACGGTAGAAATCTGTTTCCAAACTAACCTCGATGGGGGAGAACGATTTCCCCGGGAGAAGCTTCGCTTTAAGCCACAGACTGACCAACCTCCAACACAGGGATAGAGAGGTTAATGGGTTAATAAATCCCATTTGAAAACAGAGTCCTTATTTGAACATCAAATACGGACACAAATCTCATGCAAATGTGGCCTGCAGTCAAATCATGCTGGCTTAAACCTTACTATCCTCTTTTTCTTCCCCTTTATTTTCCCACCATCAGTTCTTTTTCTCTTTTAGGGATTCATTTTTCACAACACGCACATCATTTTCCTTTATTCACAGAGAACTGTTTTTCCACATATTTGTGGGATTTTCGTGCTGCTAATCAACTCCCTGTGAGACGGACAAAGAGAGAGTAATATATGATTTTCTTTTCTTTTTTTTGTTTTTGGATTCTTGGAAACATATTCATATCTAACAGGAGACCACTGCTCCACCATTTTTAAGAGCTCTATTGTCTTGCTGATGTCGCTGTGGGGGGGGGTGATGCAGCAGCAGAGGCAGACACAAAAATATAAGAATATGCAAAATCATTGAAAAACGCTTCAAATATTTGATCTACTTTTTACATTTTAAGCGCAACTACATTCAATTCCAATGGGAGATCAATATCTTCCTGCTTTTTGCTTTCATGCTTTTCTGTGTTCCTGAACACACCCCCCTGCTCCTCTCCTCCGTCTTTCACAGGTTTATCCCGGAGGCGGTTGTTCAGAACCAGAATTATCACATCAATCAAAACGCAAATGTATGAGCCGCAGTCCTGAAGCCACCTGTTTGTCTCTCTCTCTCTCTCTCTCTCGCTCTCTCTCTGCTTCAACATCTGCCTTTCAATGCCTCCTCTTTTTCTTTTATTCCATCTTGTTTTGAAAATGATTTGGAACAAAAATGCGGTTTGTGCAGATTTCATAAGCAGAGGCGATTTGAACTAATTAAAAAAGCATAAACCTGGCAGAAGCTGCTTGTTTCCAGCGAGACACAGGCTAAGAAAAGTTGGAAATATAAATATGCAATGTTACAAAAAAAGTTATGAAGTGCATATAAACCATGATCTGTGCTCATTCTCGTACACATGTATAAGACCTCTGATGACTGCATGTGATGTGTGTTTATACTCATGTTTGAGCTGCATTTTAGGACTCTTTTACTCTTCTCTCTCAAAGCAGCAGCTACAAACAACAAATGCTGCTGGGTTATGAATGAAACATGTTATTTCAGAGCCGCCTGCCTCTCGATCTGCGTAGAAGCTGTCATTGGTCAGTCTGTCTGTACTGTTCGCTCCCTCTCCCCGCTTCATCAAACAGCATGCAAAGCTAGTCCATCTGTCTGTCTGTCTGTTTGCGGGACACACATACACACACCGCGCTTTAAAATGAGCTCTGTATTAATCCAAAGACCTTCTGCTTGTGTCTGCCTGCCAGCGCAGCTCTCTTATCGTTCTACTAAAGCCTCATGTTGCGCTAAAAGGTGCCCCCCCCCCCCGGTGAAAACAATAGCTTCCTCCACCCAACCTCCCCATCGCCTGTCACAACTCTTTCTGTGTCTGCCTCTTTGTCTGTCTACACTCTGCCTCTGCGTCTCTGTCTACCTGTCCTCCCCATGTTCGGCACGTCAGTCCTTTTCAACGAAGTCCTATCAGCAACTTCACGTGAAAATTGCCTGGTGCTGGTGAATGTGAATGATTTGGTTTTGTACTGGAGCGGAATATTGAAGTGGGGTGGAGATACAAATACAGACAAACAAATGGCTGAGAGATAGATGTGATTAAATAAATAAATAAATAAATAAATATCGCAATGGAGGAAAAAGAAAAAGGAAGACAGGGAAGGTGAAAGCAAAGAGAAGACGAACAGGTTAGAGAGGGCAGAGAAACAGGCAACAGAGTCACAGCTCCAGTGTTAGCCCTGGCACATTCTTATCTGATATCTAAGTTTATATTCCCCAGACAACTTCACACACTGTTTGTGTAGCCATGTTGGCAGAGGCAGCTCCCCTCACAGAGAGCTACAGTATTTACCTCTCACCTCCTTATCACAGCAACAAAACCATCCAAGCATGGAAGAGTAGAGGGGGAGGAGAGAGGGGAGAGAACAAGAGTCAGTCAAGGGAGGGCATGGGCTGAATAAAGGGGATTTCATCACACAACAAAAGTGTATGTGTCACCTTCCAGAAATGTGGACAAAAAACTGGAGAGTCAGATTTCCAAATCGTCATCCATCATTCATTACTAAGAAAATATAAAGGGCTCAGTGTTTCTGTGGGAGCATGGTGATACTAATTTGCACACCAAGTCTCGCTGATCATTAAAGCTTTCAAAATAACTTCTTAGAGAAAGTGTGCATTATTAAATGCTAGTTATCTTCTGTTGGGAAGAAAATTAATTGGAGCCAAGTATCATGTCTCCTTTGGTGTGAACAACTTTGTAGCTTCTGTTCAAAAGTTTGCTGCTCTGTGCGTTCAAAGACTCTCCGCTTTCCTCCGTGTTTGACCAGAGGAATAAGAATTTAACAGGTACAAAACGCTGCAAAAGCAAACCAAACACAATGTGTCTCCAAAACCTACAGCATGAAGTTCACAGAGGAAATCATACTTTTGATGTATACAAGCCTGAGGAGTAGTGAGTCGTAGTTTTTGCCATTTTTGATGTTGCTACAGATCATCTGCACTACAGCTCTGTAAGGCTGTAATTCTCCTCTGCTAGATCTGAGCCTGAGTAAACATGACATCTGATTACATTAAACTGAAGCCAGAGAGGCTGTGGCTGCAGAGAGAACAAACAGATGAGGACTGATAACACATAAAGACACTAAATCAGCTACACACACAAACAAATACACACACAAATATAACTATATATATATATATAGTTAAGTGTACTCATAACCTACACAGGGTAAATGAGTTGTGACAGGCCAGGCATGGAAAGTGTAATAAAACAGAAGCTACAGTTCACATCATCAGCCTGGGATCAGGAGCATCAGTGGTCACATATCACACTCTGCTTGTTCATTATATTCACAGATGAGAAATACTTAAGATTCTGTGCCTGATATTCAACTTTCACCAACAGGTTTGGAACAGGGTCACTTTGTTTTTCACTCTTGGGACAATCATTTGATTTTAGCCACAGCCTCACACTGTGTTTCCTTCATTTTGCATGTTTCATATGCAAAAAGAGGAACAAACAACTAACATAATGGGCAGACTGCAGAAAAGTTGCCTGTGACAATCTGTGTGCAACAAAACAGGGTTCAGATCAGACAAATCTGGGCCAGACACTGAATCATAGCAGAGCCCCTAGAAAGCACGACAGGCTGTCAAACACCCTGTCACATTGAGACACACTCATATACACACACACATACCTTTACATGCAGCCCACACACTCAAACACAAACACAGAGGTAGACGCGAGAGAAGTGACACTAGGCAAACAAAACACGCTGAAGACTGAATGCAGATGAATGCGGAGAGACGAGTCCGACGCACAGTCGCAGCGACAGGCCGAGCTAATCTTGCAGCATTTATAGAAGATCCATTTCAGATTCATGGCTGTGCACAGCAGTAACACTGTGGATACTGAGACACTGATTACATTCTTTGAAACCAAATCAACCCAAAAAGAGAAAGCCGTCCAGACGTCTCGCTCCATGTACGAACTCCTCAAACACAGACCTTTCTCACCGATTATTAAATGAGTTGGAAAACTTTGTCCTGTGCTGCTGAGGAGCCTCCTGTGCACACACAGCTGGGACGTGCCCAGCACCCATGACTTTGTATGGAAACATAGCATTCTGAACTCTATATACAGACCCTGTAAACACAACAACAGCCTGCCCTTGAGATAAATGTTCTAAACTCTGCACTTGAGATCAACATTATAAGTAGGCCGCAGGCACACGCTGCTCTTTTAGCCTCACACAAAACATGTGATCAATCTCAAATATGTGCATGCACTGTAGATTAGCACTGACCCCCACCCAAACACTCACACACACACACTGAGCGGCCGTGAGGGTAGTTTCCCATAAGTAGCAAACTCCCCTCTGAGCATCATATTGCAATCATTTAAAGCCCTACTACTGAAACACAACTAGCTAATTATGGTGTCTACATACCTTCACCCCCCACCCCCACCCCCCGCATACATTTTCCATGCTATGTCTACATCAGTTACCCTCAACGCTCAGCTACCTGACCCAATTCTTTTTCCATGCTATGTCTCAGCTTGTCCACATCTAATGCTTGTATTGCTGTGAACAGATTTTTGTTCAGCTTCCCCCACAATCTTCTCTTATTAGACTAAATAGATCAATAAACCAGGGTCTCAGCGGTCCAATTTAAGACTGAAATCGCTCTGGATTAGTGCTTCTACTGAACAATAAATATATACATATAGAAATGCAAAGTAAACCACCTCCCAGATGCATTTTGAAAGCTTCTTTTATGTCTTTTCCCATGTTACATTATGACTGCACTTTATATCAGCCAGCAGCACTAATACAAATTAACTCCTCAATGGAAATGAGTATCAGAATTTAGAGATGAGAGCGTACCTCAGCCTGCATGTCGGTGTCACAACATGGTAATGTAGGTGTCGAGCTTGGTCCTGATTCTAACAGGGCCTCTGTGTGACAAGCTGTGGCCCCTGTCTGGGCCTCATCTTCCTGGGGCCTACAGACCTGCGCCTGGCTTGTCTCTGTCTGTGTAAATAGGCTCTGCAGCAGTCCTGGCTCAAGTTGGTCCCAGGCCTGGTCTCTGGACATGAGCGGAGGAAAGTCCAGGGCAGAGCCATCCGACTCCCAGTCACTGTCCCCTGTCACAGAGCCAAGGACAAACTCTACCCCATCCATCCCAGACTGGGTCCCTTCAGAGTACGAGTCCAAGTCCAGCTCCTGAGTATCCTCACAGGCTGAGCCCACATCTGAGCGCCCAGGTTGGGGCCGTTCAGGTGCTGCCATGTAAACAAAGCTGTCAGGGGAAAGGAAGGCTCCCTCCTCCTCCTCCTCCCCTGGGTCTGGGCAGCAGGGAGGTTTGGGGATAGGACTTGGGGGAATGGAGTCCTGAAGCGGAGAGGGGGGGCAGTCACTGGGGTACTGGGGAGGTGCAGACACAGCCAGGTAAACAAAACTATCTGATATTACGAAGGCCTCTGAGTCTTTACTGTCCAACCCAGCACCACAAGAGCCCAACTTAGAGGGAGACTGAGGTAAATCGGAGGGGGGAGGTGAGCCTGCATGTTGAGGGTGTGGTGGAGGAACAGAGTCTGATTTTGGGGTGCTAGCTGTCACTTCTGATGTAGTTTCCAGATGTGGGATTTGTCCAGGCATGTCCAGTCCTGAGACTACATCTGTGGGGACGACAAGGTTCTGAGTCTCTGATGAAGAGGACGTCCCCTCTGTGTCACAAGTTCTTGCTGTGGCAGGCTCGCTAAGCTCTGAGGGGACTGGATCTTCTGGACAGGAAGTTTGAACATCAACATCCTGTGTACATTCATTGTCGATTTCTTTTATAACCGCGTGCAGAGGCTCAGGGGAGTGATCCATAAGAACTCCCTCGCTACTGTCCAAACTTGGCTCAGATTGGTCATACACATCCCACTCTGTTCCTAACTCCTCTTCCTCTTTCAGTTCTCTTTCATCCTGCTCAGTCTCCTCCTCCACTTGCTCCGCCTCCTCAGCGTAAGGGTTCAGAGGGCTGCGAGATGGAGAGGAAGCTCTCTCCTCACAATCCTCTACATCGCGGTCTGATGATGCCCCACTATCAGGGTCTGTTTCAGTCTGTGCAGGTCTCTCCTGTTCACAGTCTGTCTGAGTGATGTCACTGACACCAGTTCTGTCCGGCTGGGACATGTGGACTCCACTGGAGTCTGACTCCACTTGTTGACCAAGAGCCGAGTCAGTCGGGTAACTCGTCTCTTCCTCCTCTACCTCTGCCTTATCCTCATTGTAGTCAACATCGCACTCTTCATCAATGACACCATGTTCCTTTTCACAGTCTTGTGCTCGCATCAAGTCAAAGTTTGTAATCTCCTCTACGTGCTCAGGGTGATTTAAATTCGAGTCTGTTGTAAAGCTTTCAAAACCCAGTGCAACACTATCAGCTTCTACAGAGTTAACTGCAACTAGAGGAAGAGTTCGTTCAAAATCTGCCCAGGCAGTCTCACCTTCCTCCTCTCTCTCCTCTTCCTCTTCCTCTAAACAAGGAAGTGTGTAAGGATCAAGAGGCTCAGGGTCTACACTCATCTCCACTCCCTCCTCTCCTTCATCCTCCTGACATTGCCGCTCCAGTTCTAAGAAGAGGTCGTCTGACTCGGCCACTGAGCTGGGGCAAGGTGAGGCACCGGCGCCCCCGGGGCCTCCAAACCCTGAAGGGGGCGTCAGTACAGGCCAATGTCCAGAAGAGCCTGTTAAATCCCATCCCTCCGATTCCAGTGTTTCCCTATCCCAAGGCTGGTCAATGATCTCCCTATTCTCTAATTTAAGAACCGCCTCCCACTCCCTTTCCTCCCTCTGAGCTCTCTCCTCCTCTGCTTTGTCCCTTTCTTTTTTCCATGCCTCCTCCCTCTCAATTATTTTCATGCACTCTTCCTGTTCTTCTTCATCGAGCTCCTCGAGTATCCTGCGCTCGTCCTCCTCGAATTTGAGCTCGGAGGCCGTGCGTTCTCTGAGCTCACCGCCCTGAGCACCCCAGCCGAGAAGCCCCTCATCACCCCCCTCCTGACTAATACAGGGGGAGAGAGGCAGACCTCCATATACCAACCCCTCCTCCTCCTTCAGGAATGGAGACGGGGGATCAAGGAGATAAAGTGATTCTTCATCTGTGTTGCCATCCTCACCCATTAGGGGAGGCAAAGGGGGGAGCATGGGGAAGTTGTGCCTCAGCCCCAACTGGGTTCTTTTCCCAGTTGTTAAACTGCGGGGCCATGTGCGGGCCTTGGTGGGAGGGCAGAAGACTGGTTTTGGTGGGATGAGAGGAGCACTGTCCCCCTGGTCCTGGTCCAAAAGAGGTGAATCCCTCTCTGAGTCTGAGGTCTTAACTGACTCAACAGGCTCCTCTGGGATTTGCCTGATTCTAGCTTTAGACGAGCTCGTAGTCCATCTGTGCTCCTGCCCTCTTCTCTCTACCTGTCTGGATATACTGGGGCTGTGCTCGGGTGTGTTTCCAGAAACCTGGGGGGGCTGGGTCTGGCTAAAGGCAGGTAAATGTTCTTTGGAAGGAGATGGCACCATGTGAGTCTGTTTGTGTTGCTTCTGCAGCAGAGGATGAACCTGCTTTTGCCTGCTGAGAGGATGCTGCTGGAGAGGAGGCACGGGGCTGACTGTGGGTGTCAAAGAAGGCGAGGAGGAGACAGGAGGAGTGTGGGGAGCAGATGAGAGCGGGGAGGGCGTGTAAGGAGGTAAGGAAGGAGTGGATGAGGTAGGGGTGGATGGGGGTAGGTGAGAAGGAATGGGCTGTAGAGGAGAAAGAGGAATCCCTGCCCCCGATAAACGCTTCTCTGCTCCTTCAACAGATGAGAACTCAAGTCTTTCTGCAAACTCTGGGTAACTTGGGGGCATAAAGGCTTTCCAAGAGCGCCGGTTTGGATTGTCCTTCTTATCGCCACCCTGATGCCGCCTCTTGGCCACTGCAGCCACCCCACCAGAGCCAGATGAGGATGGAGCAAGGGGCAAACCTGAGCCTACAATACCAACCGGAGGTGACATAATCTGCGGATCACCAGTCAGCTTTAAGGCATCAAAGATCACCCTCTCATCTAGTTTCTTCACTCCTCCGGCATTATCTGCATTCCTGGAGACAAAAACACCTCCTATATCAGCTCCAATGGTGCCATTGCTGGATAGTGTACTTCCCTCTCCTCTCACCTCCCCACCAGAACCTAGAGTGCTCCTGGAGGGTTGACACAGTTTGGTCCCTTGGTCAATCTGTTCATTGATGCGCATGGTATCATATATGGATCGCTGGGGGACGTAGCAGTCCTCTATGTATGCCTCATCCTCATCACCCTTTCCAAGGCAGCGAGGGTTCTGCCTCAGGCAGTCCGGGCGGCTCAGGGGTTTCCCCATACTGTACTTTTCACTGGTTCTGGGCTGCCACAGAAACCCTGTAGTGGTTGTGATTTAAGGTGCAGGTGTGGCGGGGCACTTGGAGAAATTCAATTTCAAAAAGTAGACAAAAAAGGGGTCTTTGTGGAAAAGGAAATGTCCCAAGTCCAATAATCCACAAATCACACAGTCCATTTGGCTGCAAACAACAAATCCTTCAGGTTTCACATTCTACATATAAATGTTCTCATCCACAGTCTCATTCCACCGGTGTGTTCTGACGTTCCTACCTATGTCACTTCAACTGGTCTTTCTGAGATGCTTTGTGGCATCAGTGAGGGCGTGAGGGAGACAGCCCACCTCCTCGGCACCATATTAATCAGCAGCTCTGTTTATTTAAAAGGCTGTTTAGGAATGAGGGAAAGGTGGAGGGATGAACAGAGTGAGTAAGGGAAAGAAATAGTCATGATCTCGCTCTCTGAGAAGTACAAAGTCTAAGGTGAGGTGAGTGCCATGCAGATAACATCCCTTTGTTTTGCTGTCAGAAACACAGAGTGCTGCCGTCTCCTCCATATTCATACACAGCAACTCATTCCATGACCCCTTTTTTTACTCTCCCTATGCTCCTGCCTCTCTCCTCTCCGGTCTCCTCTCCTCTCTGTGCACAACAGGAAAAGCGAGAGAGGGCTTGGACAACTTCGACAGCCTCAGTGAGAGGCAGGCAGGGAAGTGTAAAAGTCTCCTTTTAAGGTGAGAAAACCCACTCTCTGTTATATAAAAGAAAGGCTGCGTGGGGTGTTATGAATAGGAAAGTACAATGCTCCATGGATTTGTTTCACTTTTATCTTCCTTTGTTCCAAAAAGGTTTCTCGCAGGAAAAATGAATGACAATATGAAATCCAGTAAATGAAAGACGCAAAAATACAGAAAATGTCTTTCCTTCAGAGCTGTCTGAGGCAAGGGAAGCCAACTTGAGAAAAATATGAAAATAGAAATCCCTTTACCAAGTCACTGCCACTTTGTGGTCCGGTGAGTGTTCGAGCAGTCCATAGCTTTTCTTTTTCTTTTTCTGTCATCCGCTTCCATCACAAAGAATCAGGGCTTTGTGCCTGCAGGACAATCCCTAATTTTGTCTAAGACATTATCGCAGTCATCATTAGTGAACGGAAATCAACTCTATCATCCACACAACAGTCTAGTATTTGAAGAAAATGTTAAATCCAGAACAAAGGGAAAAGCAGTCCGCTTTTGCGTGAAGAAATCCCTGTCAATGTTTCAGTTCTTGTCTTTTATCTCACTTTGCTCTCTCTCTCATCCTCAGCTCACCCACAGCTCCAGGGGAGAGGTGGTACAGTAGATTGAAAGCAGGCAGGATCTTGGAGGGGGTGAGGCTGGAGTGAAAGAGGGCATCTGGGGGTAGATAGGAAAAGGGGGGCTCGGGGGCTGGATCCTGGACCAGCCAGGCGAGCAGGGCAGAGCAGTGAGTCGTGGGACTGTATCCAGAGGGCAAAGACCCAGACAGCCCTCCCAGCTCCAGTCCAAGCTTTGCTTTGCAGGCAGCGTCTTCCTCCTCTTTACGTGCAGACAATCCCAGGACACGCTCCCTTCCCATTCGCTCTTTCTTTGCCGTATTCCTCCTCCTGCTCCTGACTGCGTACTGAGAATGAAACAAAGTGCCACGCAATCCCAGTTCCTCTTCTCTTCTTTTTCTTTTTGAGTCGTGTGCTCTCCTCTTTCTTTCACTCCCAGTCTCTGTTCTCAGGCCACTACACAGCTGAAATGGTTTGCAGCTGCTAAAAAAAATCTCCCTCTTTTCCTCTCACTCTCGCTCTCTTGCTGCTCCCCCTTCGTCTCCTCTCTCTCTCTCTCACTCACTCACTCACTCACTCACTCACATGTCCCTTCTCTCTCTCTCTCTTTGCTCGCTCGCTCACTACCTCCCTCCCTGCTCTCTCGCTGTTTGTGTTTGAATTCAGCTCCGTTTGTTCTGTTTCCTGCAATGGTATTAAAACACAGGAAGTGCTCCAATCTTGCTGGTTTCCTCTCTCCCGAAAAAAAAAAGAAGAAAAAAAAATACACGAGTCGGAGAGACAGAGAGAGTGTGAGAGAGAGTGAGAGACAGAGGCGTGGGGGAGTTAGGTAGCGATAGAGAGGGAGGCCGGGTGCTAAGAGGGGGCGTGGAGCCAGAGAGAAACAGAGTTGTGCAGAGGAGGAATTTGTTCATTACCAAAAAATATCAGCTGAATACAGGGACGCAGCTGATTATCCCACGCTGAGCAGCGAGCAACATTCTGCTACTAAAACTGTTTCTAAATACATAAAAGGAGGAAAAATACAAAGAGGAATGAATTAAAATGCTTTAATAAACTATAATGGAATCCAGATGAGGGTTTCCTCCAGGCAAAGAGGCAGCATATTGTACAGTATCTCACTTACTCTGCCTGTGACTGTTGCCAGATTTGGTGCGTTGAGAGGACGAGAGACGGGGGATAGAGATGTGAGATGGATACATTCATAGCTACATTCATCACAGCTTTGTAATCCACTCTTAATTCTCTAGGGGGCAAACTGCCTCCCCTGTTGTGGGGCACAAAAACACTGTCCTCTGAGAGTGAAATGATACAGAAGCAAAGAAAAAGAAAGAAAAGAGGAATGGAGGTAGGGAGAGAGGGGGCGGGACTGCTAGCCGACAGGAGAGAAAGAGGCTTATCAGTAATGAGCTGTCTTTTTTCCCCCCGAAAACAATAGTCCAGGCTGTAGGCAGACAAGGAAGTGAGTCCAGTCCACTTTTATTCACTCCATTATTTCCTCCTTTGTCAGAGTTTTCCTAGGTTTCAGTGGAGCAACAATTCCCCGGTCCAACAGACGTAGAGTTGGTCCTAGCAGAAGAGCTGCTGGTGTAAAAAATAAATATGGAAAAGATGTAGACACACACTAAAGTCTGTGATATTCACAGGCTCCACTTGTGCATTCCCGTCTGCGCCTTCACTGAAACCCAATCCGGCTGGGGAGTGTGTGTGTGTGTGTGTGTGTGTGTGTCTCAGAGGGAGAGGGGCCAAGAGGAAAAGGGGCTGTGCACAAAAAAACAGCAGAGGAGGGGGGTGCTGTCTGTTTCTCCAAGATGCCACACAAATCCTCTGAACATTCACCCAGTCAGTCAGAAGGGGGATACCAGCAAACATGGCAACCTGCAGCCCAGGGAACTTTAAGCCACTTTGTTTTCCTCTTGTTATCCAAAGTTATAGGCTTCTTAGAGCCGGTTGTGGTGTTCCTCCTCCACCCTGTCCTCCTTCTCCTTGTTCTCTCTGCTGCCCTCCTTTCTCTGCAGTGTGTTTGTTTAAAGCAGTCTGGCAGAGCTGAGCTGATCTCAACCAAAGCACGCCTGCTCTTTTTTTTTTTTTGCCTTGTAACAAATTTCCAAAACTGACAAGAAGAGCTCTCTCTTTCTCAACTGTTGCACAGAGCAGCCCGTGGCCTGCATGTCAAATATGCTAAATACTCCACTCTTTCTTTTTAACTGCCCCCCCCCTCCTCCTCCCCCCTCCCCAGCCAAATCACCCACCCCCTCTCTGTCAGTTGCACTGCAGCTGTCATTGCCGCGTCCAAGGCAAACGTCTTTATAGAAACAAAAGGGGTTTGTCACTGGTTTGCTACACACACCCACCCACACACACACACACACATACACACACACACAGACACAGACACACACAGACACACACAGACACACACACACACACAGACACACACAGACACACACACACACACACACACACACACACACACACACACACACACACACACACACACACACACACACACACACACACACACACACACACACACACACACACACCTCACAAACTCTCGCGTGACCACGGCTAACCGACAATCCCCTCTACACAGACCACAACAAGATTTAAATCCAAGCATTCACAGATGTGGGCCAGCTACCAGGAGAGATGGAGGGACGGGCAGAGAGGGGAAAAAGAACCAAAGTACAAACACATTAAAGAGTTAAGGAGACAGAAAGGACGGCGAGGGACTGATAAACAGATTAAGCTAGGTTAATTTGCTCATTCAAATGACCCACCCCCTTCTTCCTCTACCTCATTGATTTTAGACAGGGGCAAAGTCTGCGCCTCCACCCATGACCCCATCCATGATCTATTTAAAATTAAATTGATTAGTCAATTCCTCTGCAGACCTGCCTGCATCCCCCTCCTCTATTCTGATTTTCATTCATTCCTCAGTCGTCACGGCTGGTTAAAGAGCCACAGAACTGAGGAGAAGAGGAGGAGGGAGGGAGGGAGGGAGGGAGGGAGGGTGCTGAGAGAGGAGTGAAGGGACGAGAGGATTAGGAGTTTAATTTTCCCAGGGGGTCAACCTGTGGTGCAAAACTTTACTGCTGCACTTTGGATCGCAGCGTCCACTATTCACACATAACACTGCTAAAGTTAAAGGCTCGCGCTGCCATTGTCTGTGTCTGGAGGCTTGAAGCCACTTAGTGCAGCTAAGTGACATAAACACAAACACAGGTGGAGGGCACAAAGTACGTATTATTGACTTTTCTGGGTCATTTATTTGCTCATGGGGGAACACCTGTCGGCAGGAAAATATACTTTTCTCTGTTTCTCTCTTCTCGTTTCTCCCTCCCTCCCCCAAGCCAGAGTAAATCTATAATCCATCTCTTCAAAAGACTGTCATTTAATGTCATTTTCTTCCTCAGCGTCTTGTTTTTCAGTCTCTCTCCATCCGTCCCGCTCTTCCTCCCCCTCTGTGGTAATCTGGCAGCAGGAAGTATGTAGCTGCCATATCTCTCTCTCTTTCTCTCCTAACCCACCGTCCTTCCTTCTTTCCAACTATCAGGGGTAGTTTTATATTAACTAGCAGACCATGTCACCTGCCTGTGTGTGTGTGTGTGTGTGTGTGTGTGTGTGTGTGTGTGTGTGAAAGCTTTTATTGTTCTCTCAGGCAGAGACACAGACACAAAGAGACCTGGACCCTGCACACACACTTACCCAACATCACACAAAGACACACAAAGACACACACACACACACACACACACACAACACACACACACACACACACCTCTAAGCAAATAAGGCATGCACCTCCACCATCATGCTCAATTCCTTCAATAAACACACCCTTCAATCATGTGCACACACGGTTTCAGACTTTGCAAATTTTTTGGCTGATTTGCTGTGTGTGTGTGTGTGTGTGTGTGTGTGTGTGTGTGTGTGTGGGGGGGGGGAGTGTGGAGGTGGGCAGTTTCTTGTGTGCTTTTCAATTTAACGGTAAATTAGTCTGCAAGCGCACACACACACACACTCACACACACATTCTTTTAGGCAAATAAAAACTTCACACTTTCCCTAGCCTGGCTTTCTGTGTGTGTGTGTGTGTGTGTGGGGTGGTGGTGTGTTTTCATTCAGCTGGCAGCCGGCAGTCTATGTTACCAATGGAGTTTAATGTGTGTGTGCGATTAATGCAGGAAAGACTTTCCACATTATAAACACTTTGGAGGTCAGTTCTTTGCTGTGGTTTACACCATTTGGGGACTTTGAGTGGTAAAAATAGGTTTATCCTCCTCTGTGACCTCCTCTTTCTCTCTCTCCCACACACACACACACACCTGTGAGGCTGCCTGCTGAGGTCCATGCTGGAGGTCATTTCTTTTTTTCCTGACACACACACACACACACACACACACACACACACACCCTCCTCCTCTCTTTTTCTTCTAGCCTCCTCCACCTCCCACACGGCAACACACACACACATCTGAATCTCCCCCTCACAGGGAACTTACACCACCACCACACTCCAGCTCCAGAAGCCTCTCGTTCAGTTTCTCTCTTCTTAAAAATGTACCTGTATAATTTAGTATGTTGCTGTAAATCAGCAGGTAGATAACCATCAGCACAAACTAAACAACCACCACTATAAACTTTATAGTCAACTGTACAGCATCTTGAGAGAAAACATGATTTATATATTTATAGTTATTTGTCCCATAATGTCTCTGTTTACAGTACATTTCTACTACTTGCTGTGATACACAATAATAATTTCACTTAAGAATTTCAAGCTAAAAGATAAAGGTAACGTCATTTCTTATAAACTATAAGATGTGTTAAAGCTTATATGTGCCGTACTATGTTTTTTAACATTACTTACGACATCAGTTTGTCTCAGTATTTCTGTTCTCAGTCATGGGACCCATTTCATATTTATGATATGTGGCTGCACTACAATTAACTTCAAGTCGTTTTTAAAACAATTTCATCTTGGCCTCAAACTTAACACCTTTTGTTGAGTATGAACGATGCATTTATTATACTTGCTATTCTAAAAGAGAACAATGATATATTATTTAGTCCTTTTGGTCATATTTTATATTATTATTTGTGCCAACTCATGTCAGAGCAGTATTCTGCATTCCACTGAAATGAGAGAAAGAGAGTGAAGAAAGAGAGTGAGGAGGCTGGGCCGAGTCACGGCATGCCTTTCTAATTCACAACAGCTGAAACAATACAGGACCTGAGAGTGGAGAGGCTAAGATGTTACACACACACACACACACACACACACACACCATCCCAGACATATTTAGATCATACAAGCCCAAGACATAACAATCACTTTCTCCATCAGTTGCAGATGCATACAGAGCTCGTATGAACATAGGTGTGTGTGTGTGTGTGTGTGTGTGTGTGTGTGTTGTGTGTGTGTGTGTATAACAGCAGGTTACAGGAAAAATTGGACGGATGAATCAGGTTATATGATTAGAGAAATTATGTTAGCATGATCCAATCAGCCTCTTAGAGAGACACAGACAGAAATAAGAGTCATGCACACAAATAAAAGTTTTCACAAACACACACACACACACACACACACACACACACACACGCACACACTAATGGACATGAATATGCAGACACAAAGTAGTCCAGGAAAATCCAGAGCCTGTAAACAGCAGTGCGGTCCAGATGACGTATGACTTGGATTAGCTGGGGAGTCATGGGAGGGTTACTGGGTTCTGACATACTGAACTCTCCTGACAGCACACACCACCCCAAAGTTTGAATCAAGCTTTAAAACTAGTCCTGCTGAAACTCATTAGCTACAGTCAGACCTTAAAGGACTTAACTTCCTCCAGCAGTGTTTACTCTTTCTCAGCTTCTCTCATACTTTGGATTTTGAACATTTTCTTGTCGTTAGTTTCCTTGTTTTGATTATTTACATAACCTACAGCAGGGACAGCGATGAGGTTTAACTATGGGAAAGTTCTTCTCAGTATTGTTCAATGCAGGGCCAACACAGAAGATTTATTTATTCATTTAAGATTTTGTAGAATGTTTTTTTATAGTTTTACCTGAAGGAAGATGTAATTTTCCCATCAGACACTGGGTGCTACAAATAATAACCTTAGACAAAAACGTATGTTTGTAATATTTGTGTATGTTTTGTCTAATACTACAAGACTAATGTTGATCCAAACTCAACAAACAGTGACCTGTTTCATTTCTGCTTTAAGAAAAATCCTGTTGTAGCTTTATTTTTTCAAATCAGCACCATGTCTGTTGAGACTGTTACCTATTCGTGTTTGAGACACAAATCATTGATCGTGTTTGTTGATACAAGGTCATATTGTATATTGGATTGGATTTGGCCGGCGGGCTGCTGTTTGCCCACCACAGGCCTGCAGTAAATCTTCAGTGTGATGAATGGAGAGCAGGAGCAGAATGCTGTATTTCTTAAGACATAAAACATGAAGAGGTGAAATACTGATGGGTTTCAACAACAGAAAATGTGCATCAGCATTAAAAGACTTTTTTCATTTAGACTCTTGTGCAGTAACCTTTTGAAAGCTGGACTCTCAGTTTTACATGACTCGACTGATTTACTATTTCCAGACCTGAACATCTCTGACTCATCCACATTAAATATGGTCTCTCTAGAACACATCATGCGATACATCGCATGGCTTTGTTTTAACACAAGCGGAAAAAGGTAACTTTACAAGCGACAGATGTTTTGGACAGACTGTAAGGTCAAAAATTGTATCTGACTTACTAATTGCTAATTACTAAAATCTACAATTCAAATGTCTGAGCAGCTTCATAGGTGAAAATGAGGACACACTCCAGCTTCACAGCATGGGTCAAAAGACAACCAGGGAGCTGCTGGCCCAGTTTGGCCGACTTCTACACCCATCATTAAATAGTTGCTGACACAGTCGGTGTGGGGAAGGACAGTGAGTCACAGGCGCGCAGAGATTCTCTGGAGTAAAGACTGCAGGATGATGAGGTGGAGAAGGGAAACTATAGGAGGATAAAATGAGGGAGAGGAGGGAGAAGGAGAGAGAAGGGGTGAAGACAGGGGGAGGCGTGCGGTCATGATTTAGGACGGGGATTTTCACAAACACGTGTACACAAAGACACACAAAGACACACACACATGCCTCCTTCTGCTGTCACCCAGACTAACCAGCCCTTCCCAGGAATGTCCATCTGCAGCTACGGCTTTAGAGCCTCGTAATGCCCCTCTGCTAAAACACCAGCGAGTGTGTGTGTTTGTGTGTGTGTGTGTGTGTGTGTGTGTGTGTGTGTGTGTGTGTGTGTTTTCTCATCCCACCCAGAGACTGTGTCAGCTGCTTAGGGACGGAGGGAGTCAGGGGCATGCAGAGGGATGTTGATGCCACACCCTAAAATGTGTGTGTGTGTGTGTGTGTGTGTGTGTGTATTTGTGTGTGAGGGTGGGGTGAGGAGACAGCTGAGATTCCGGTTTCACCCCGAAAAAGACAGGAATTAGAAGCATCCTCTGATGCAGAGAACATGCACACACACACCTCTCGTCAGCCCACGGAGCAACCCCTAAATACAAACACAGATTCCACAGTAGCACATATGTGCAGACAGGACGCCCATGTATAAACATATACATGATAAATAGCACAACTCTGACTGGGACACAGAGAGACAGAGAGGGGGCGTCGTCTTCAGCACAACAAAAGTGTCATTTCTCTCTATGTTCTCATGTCCATCAATTGTTTTTGTTCTCATTAGAGCTGATATAATACCAGAGTTTAAATACAACATGATTTTTATTTTTCAACACTTCACTTATAAACATATTTTTCTGGGAAAAAAAAAGTTTTAATCCAACAAAAGTGGGCAAATTACTCCAATCCTCATTGTTCATCTTGTGTGCTGAGTTGTGCCCCAGTTTCAAACACTACTCAAAACATACTTGTATGAAGCAGCTTTAATTCTTGATTTCAATGCTTTTATCTTTGGCTTGTAGTTTTGACTTTATTTTCTCTGGTCTGCTTTATTGATTTTATTGTTTTAAAAGACATATTTGTAATTCTCCCTCTTATACTTGCCTTGCTAATTGACACTTTCTTCTCTGTGTCTTTTATTGCCTTAATTATTATTATTATTATTATTCATTGTCTAATTACAAATAACCTTGTTGTGAAATAAAATAAAATATAATAAAATAAGTTGAGTATGAAAGACAAACACTTTAAAAAGTAAAAATTTCTATATGTAATATACATTATAATATATGACTGGTTGTTTATGATATATTTCTTTTAACTTTAAAGTTTCTCTTCTCGTCTTTGTCATTTCTTGTATAATAAACCTGATGAAGGTCACAGTCAAAACATATTAGTCTCTTAATAAAGTTGTTGGAGTTTTGACCTCATCAACATTTCTGATTTAAATCAGGAACTATCTGATCAAAGGAATAAGTAATTAACATTATTAATCTGACCAGTTACTTGGTGCAACAGACATATTTACCACCACGGGACAGTGATCTAAAACTTTTGGACCCCACACGCGTGTGTGTGTGTGTGTGTGTGTGTGTGTGTGTGTGTGTTCATTTTTGACAGAAGAGAGAAAGACACAGAGGAACAGTGTTTTCGCTCTTGACCCATTCATTCTCTGTGAGATCACTGTTGGGAAGTTTAAACAATAATCTGACAACATCACCTCCCTCTCCCATGACCCCTCATCCCCCTGGTTGCCTTCCACACACCCACACACACAAACCCACACACGCACGCACGCACGCACGCACGCACGCACGCACGCACGCACGCACGCACACACACACACACACACACACACACACACACACACACACACACACACACACACACACACACACACACACACACACACACACACACACACACACACACACACACACACACACACACACACACACACACACACACACACACACACACACCCCTCGTCCCTAGCCCCCTCGTCTTTCTAAGCATCGGTATGACATCATCCCTGTGGATTGGAAATGGGGTCTGATGGGGGAGGGGAAGGAGGAAGAGGAGAGGGGAGAGGGGTGGCCTGGTCTGTTTTGGAGCCAGACAGACATGTTTAGGTTTGAAATGAGCCGAGTTGGATCGGTTACAGAGGAAGAGAGGGACAGGGAGAGGGAGAGAAGGCAGAGGGAGGTAGAGACAAAGCGGGAGAGGAGAGGAGTGTGGCTTCAAAGGGTGGACCAAAGATTTTCACATGTTTTTTTCCCCCTCTATCCCTCTTTAGACTATTAGAGCAGGATGGAGGTAATACACAGTGTAATACAGAGAGAAGATAAAATGAAAAAAGGGTCAGTTAGAGGACAGAAGAAATATGTGAAGAACCCTCTCACTGTTTCCCCTCTATCCCATTATTTCCTTATCTTTCTCCGTGCCTCGTGATCCCGCTCTCCATGACGATCTGCCGTCTCTCTCTGATTGACTCTTATCTTCTGCCCTTTTCTCTCTTCTCAACAATATCCCCCCTGCTATCCTCCCTTCGTTACCCTCCCTATAAATACCCCTCTGCCCCCAAATAGAGTGACAGACCATTTCTCCATGCTCTACATACCCCGCAGACAGTAGCTATTATACATTCTGCCCCTGCTATTACTTTTGCACCCAGTCTGGCATCAGCCTGTCTGCACCTCGGCTCGTCGTTCACAGCTTTAATGGAGGAACATCATCTTCTTATTGATTCTTTCTCTTCTTATCTTATCGATTCTTAAAGAGAGCACGGACACAGAGAGAAAATAATACAAACCACAGCACAAACCAGATGTCTTGATTTACTTATGAGAAAATTATTAGAATGAATAAAATTATAACAATAACACAATTTTTAAATCAGTTTTTATCCTCTGTGGACCATGAATGTCTGAACACAATTTCATGTCCAAACAACTGAGATATTTTGGTCTGATGCAGCCACTGGTGGCGCCCTGCTAGCATGGCTTAAATTACACTGAAATGTGTGTTTACAATACATATTATAAGAAAATCTGGTCCTCAAACAATAGGTCATTGTCGCCGCTACACAAATATTGCACAGCAGGTCAATCAGCAGTAGTCTTTTTGTCTGTAATGCTCATTTTAAAAAAAATTCAATACAAAGATCCAAAAGAAAACCTGCTGGGGACGCTGCTCATAATGAGTTCCTGGGGTTGGATGTGAAAATCTCTCCATATGCAGCAGGTTATAGGAGGAAAAAACATATTCATCGCCTCTTTGAATCATTTAAATGTCTGGACTAGAATATATCTGTCATTACTCAGAGTCAGGCGACATGTTAGCGCACCTGTAAATGTGATCACTGACATGATTCGTGTTAACTGCACACCAGACAAAACACATGGAACAGCTTCACACTCTTTGTCTGATCTGGATCTCTTTTTCAAGTGCAGCCTATTTAGCTTTTCACAGCTCTCTCTGTCTCTCTCTCTCTCCATCCTCTCATCATTCACCCTCTCACCGCCTCTCTGTCTCCTCTGTCTGTTCTCTGCCACACATGCACTCGACTTGCTCTCATTAAAAGACCTGCGAGGGGGAAGGAGAGAGAGAAAGAGACCCAGAAACAGGCTGAGAGACTGAAGAAGAAACAAGCTCACAGACAGAGAGGTAGGACAAGAGGGGGATGGTGAGGGCAAACGAAGATGTTTCACTAAATATCCAAATAATCAAACAGAGAGATGAAAAGAAGAAGAGAGAGCAGGAATGAAAAAGCAGGAACTAGGATGAAGAGAAACAGAAGCAGAAGTGTCTCATTAAATGGAAAAAAAAAATGTTCTTTGATCCACCCACACATCTTAACAACAGTGGAGCCGATCACTCTCCAGGGAACGAGCAGGACACCTACTAAATTTTTCAAATGCATGAAAATGATTAGTGCTCATATCGCATGAATCATCAATCATCTTCAAAACAGCATAACCTTTCTCCGAGCATCAGCAGATGGGAGAAAAACGGTTAAGTGTGCTGGCTGTGCGTGGGACTCGTGCATACTTCTCCTGAGCGCTCACATACTTACATAGTTTTCCAAAGTGGACAGGATGTTACATCATGGCCAGAAAATGCGCTCTTAAATGATAGTAGTCGCACTGAAAGAGCGGTCTGTACAAACCATGAAACGAGCAGGGGAGTAACGCAATAAAACACAATGGATGTGCCGGAGAGGCACATTCCTGAGGTCAGCTCCACAGTAAAGCTCAATTTCTCTTTAAATATAGAAACAAGCTACAGTCATTTTCTGACTTAATGCTAAAATATCACAAGAAGGAACCAATATACAAATAATCATGTGCAGATTTTATTTATTCATTTTGACCCTGTGTTTTAGGAAAACGTCTCAGGATTTCTTCTTCGCCTTCATTCTTTACTCAGAATAAATCCAAGTGTAAACACAATAAACATAACAAACTTTATAAACAGCGACTTCCTAATGTTGCATCCACTGATGCAAATAGAAGACATCTCTTCGCCCAATATTTATTTACCAGTAGTTTAGACATGTCTTAAACAATTTAAGTTGTTTACGATGCCACACGTTTTAATGATTCCAGCTTCTGCACTGTGAGGATCTGCTGCTTTTCTGTTTTATTTCAAATGTAAATTGAAACTCTTTTGGCTGAGGAGGCAGCACTGGGCTCTGAAAGATTGATGACAATCTTTCACTGATTCTTTAATTAATCAAAAAAGTCATAGACGGATTCATCAATAGTGAAAATAATCATTAGTCATTCCTGTTTACACTCTTGAAATCATATATTTGTGCTCAACATGTAGTTAATGCAACTTGTCATATCTTCGAGTCGAGTAATTTGATTGGCCGAAAGCACATTCTGACAATCCAATTAATTTCTCAATAAACAAGTCCAGCTGCTGGCTGAAGACGCTCTGCATGACTAGAAATAAAAATATTTTCTGTGTGCTGCAAACTGCACTTAAAACAAGCCAGTTAGTTTAAATACACTGTGCAAAAGCCAGACTACCACTGTGTCCTCAAACGCCATCCTGTACTTTACCATTACTGACTGCTGCTTGAGGTAAATAAAACAACAACAACAACAACAACAAAAACAACAACAACAACAACAACAACAGAGAGGCAGTGCAGACAAGTGTTGCTAACACACACAAGATAAAGGAAAACAGAGATGTGTGATTTGCTCCAGTATCAAATTTAAATCATCATCTACCATCACAATGACGGGGCTAACAAGTTCAAAAGGCAGGACGGGTGGGGCCTGAACATTATGGGGGGAGGAGTATGATGTGTGTTTATAAGGAGGAGAGAGAGAGAGAGAGAGAGAGAGAGAGAGAGAGAGAGAGAGAGAGAGAGAGAGAGAGAGAGTGTGTTGGTGGGAAATGTTTAGGAAAACGCAGAGAGCATCGTAACTGTCCTTGAGGGGGAAAAGCTGCGTGATTCAGCAGCGTGTCAGGGATTTCAAAGAGATGCGTGACTCAACTAATCACTGCCTCCGACTCCTGACACATACACACACACACACACACACACACACACACACACACACACACACACACAGAGACCCTTACCTCACGCTCTCTGGAGGTATGAGCGAGAGGAAATGATGGATATAGACCTCCACAGAGCCTCGACAAATATTGAATGTCTCTCTGTCTCTCTGTCACACACACACACACACACACACACACACACACACACACACACACACACCATTTTCACCCTGAACTCCATCAGATTCTCTCCTGTTCTTACTCACAGACTCAAGTGGATATTATAACTGCCAAAGCAAATGACTAACACACCTGCATTCACACACACTGCTCCAGGATGTACTGCAATACAAAAGAACCACAGCTCATCAGACTGTTTGACCATCCTCCACACATACAGTTACATCCATCTTCTGTGGGATTTCACTGTAACACTGCCACCTCACACACACTCATACCCATACACATCATCTCCACGTAAATAACCAGCAACAACAAAAGTCCATCCTACCTTGAACTCCTGCAGCTGCTGTTTGATCATCTCCACCTCTGTGCCGACGATGCCCTGCGCATTCAGCCCCTCCTCAGCCCTTCCCAGCAGGCCTTGCAGCTCAGCCACCAGCCTGTAGAACTCCCGGACCCTCCCGGCAGCGTCCTCGATCTGGTCCAACCTGGCCTGGCCGCGCTCGCTCAGCTAGCAAGAACACAATCAAAGAAATCAGTGACCTGATAAAACCTATCAATGCAGGAGGCATGATATGTTTTTGATTAACTAAACAGTGAATTCATCAAAGAGCTAATGTGACACAAAGTTAATGCATTAAAGTTCTTACATGCCTTAATATCAAAATGTCAAGATCTCGAATATTAAATTCACTCACACATAAATTAGATCAAATGACCCGAGTCATTGCCGCAGAATAAATTAATATATTAAAGCAAATTTACACAAAAATAGAGAAAATGAAAACACTGCCACCACTGCATCATCCTTCTCCTCCTCCCTCACCTTGCCGGCTTGGCGGCTCAGAGCTTCAGTCTCCCTCCTGAGAGCCAGGAGATCAGGGGAGGAGCCCTCTCGCCGCAGCATGGTGGTGCACTCCGACGTGTGACCCTCCAGCTCCGACCTCAGGTTGGTCAGACGGGACAGGAAGCCCTTCAGGGCATCTGCCTGAGACGCCAGGGAGTCGGCATCACGCCCGACAGGGCTGAGGGAGTCCAGTTCATCGTCAAGGTCGGCAAGGCGAGAGAAGACATCGCGCACGTGTGACTGGACCTCGCCGACGCCCTGCAGACGAGACTCCAGGGAGGAGCAACAGTGTTCGATCTGATGGGGAGAGGAGGACGGAGGAAAAGCACAACAGGTGTTAAGAGAAGCACAGTCAAGTTTGTGCATCACAATTTCAAAATACAAAATGAAACTCCTACATTCCAGCTGAAGGACGGTGTCTGCTCAGTGTAGTACTTTTTATTCAAAGAGTCAGACCCAGTCGAAGGTGGAAGATGAAGATTTAGTTGATTTTGAGCAACTCTTTCAAATCTAATGTGAAACTATAAATGGGTGCAGTCAGAAACATTTTTGGTGAGCAGCTGCAGGGCCAACAAAACTGTAAATGTACTATCAATGAAAGACACTGATGATATCTGAGTCATACAGAACAGACTTCCTCGTCAAACCACGAACGAGACAACGGCAACGTTATCTAAGAGGAGACTGATCTGCATCATCTCCTGCAGCACAGCAGCTCTGTCAGATCAATATTTCAAAAAGAGAAATAAAACATCTCAGTGAACAACAGCGCGGTCTGATGGTTTTTAATATACAGCTCCTGTGATGGCTCTAACCTTAAATGGAATATTTGGAGGCTGTATTGCAGAAAATAGATGCAACACTGTGGGTGCTGAATTCTCTCTGCTCAGGTTCAAACTGTGATTAAATGTTGAATGTCCACAATGACCATATATGACGACTGTAAGTCTAATGGCCAAACTCTACCGACAGCTTTAGCTGCTCTGCTCTCTCTCAGCTCACTGACACTTGTCTTCTAAGCACACACACACACACACACACACACACACACACACACACACACACACACACACACACACACACACACCACACACACACACACACACACACACACACACACACACACACACACACACACACACACACACACACACACACACACACACACACACACACACACACACACACACACACACACTAGATGTGACACCCTCTCACACAGTGACCCTTGGTATAAATAGCTCCTCTAGTTGTACAACATCTCTTCACTCCAGACTAAATTGTGGAGGTTACATTAGCTCATAACTGTTATGACTCTGTTCTCCTCGTGTCCTGCTGCTTTTCCACAGCTGTCTGCTGGATGGATGATCCTTCGCTGCTTTAATATATGGGTCAAGTATATTTTTGACATTAACTAGCCGTCACTGGTGATCTGTGGTTTGAGAGGAGGAAGAAAAAATCAGCTATGATATAAAGTTAAGTACAGTGTTGAGAGCTGACACTAAGCTCCAAAGAGATACACTGTAAGTGTTAACAAGCCAAGTCCCGTGAATCTCATCAGTGCTCTGTGAATTTCAGCAATTCAAAAGAGAATAATGTCAAGAGAAGAACTCTTGTAATATGCTCGTACATTATTTTGCAGATGTAATTATTTGAGACATGTTTGATGTCCTTATTTGCCCAGTGATAACTTTCCAAACCTGGAGCATGGTCTCACATTTGTGGTTCATCTCTGTGGTTTTTGTAATTCCCTCTGAAGCTTTGTAAAGCTGCACGATTTATGACACTGTATAAAAATAAACCCTCATATTTCCAATATTTATTTCTTGGTTTCTTTTCCTGACCGCGACTCTGCTCCTCACCTTGCCGGTAACGTCATCATATTCTTTCTCTGTCTCTTTCGCCTGGTCCTGAAGCCTCTGTGCCCCCTCAGTGCTGCCTCCCGGTGTCTGAGGTGCATCCTGCACCAGCCCCTGGGCCAGGTCTCTGAGGTAGACCACCTGAGGCTGCAGGGACCTCAGGTTCTCCTGCTGACCTCTCAGCCGCTCCAGGCTCTTCGCACTGCATGCCTGAATGGGAGACAAGTAAATGTGATTGCCACTTTACTTGAATGATTGTGAAACATTATTTAAAATAACCCTGTATTAGACACACCTTCAGTGCTAATGACAATGTGATCGAACAGTTTCAGTACCTGAGGTCCCAGAGCCTCCTGGACTTCAATCTGGTGCTTGGCTGCCTCCATCCTCCGCTCCACCGCCTGTCTGCCCTCTTCAAACTCCTTCAGGCGGCCAGACAGTTCCTCCAGCTGGGAGGTGCGGTTATGGAGCTTCTCCCCCAGTCCATCCACCCTGCGGTTCAGCTGGGCCTTCTCGTCCCGTACCTACAGATCATTAGTTTACATTACATCAGTTTTCCACATTTACCTAATTTGTGATTTTAGATCACTAACAATACACACTTTATAGATACATCAATATTCAGTCTCTAAATGTTGGGGACACATCCACCAAAAGACACCTAAATCCCAGAGGCATCATAATTAAGTAATAAAGCATATCAAGACAATAAAGCAGATAAAGCAAGCTTTATCTTTATATAATGATACAACACACTTGAGAGAAGAAACAACAGTGTTTTATCAGTAAAATTACAGCAGGTATTTACCTCTTCCTCCCCGATGCAGCACTGCTCCAGCAGCTGATCAGCTGCAGTGTTGAAGGCCTCGAGGAGAGGCTGTCGTCTCTCCAGGTCCAGTGACAGACCTCGGGCCCTCTGCAAGGCTTCATCCAGGGCAGCTGAGTCCAGTGATGGCTGGATCTCTCCATCTTTCTCTTCGCAGTCTGACAACCATGGGATCAGCTCTGCTTTGTGCTGCTGGTAGGTCTCTGCTTTCCTCAGAGTGTTCTTCAGTCGACTCTCCCGGTCTGAGATTCTCTGGTTCAACCCCTCCCAGTCCTGTCGCAAGGATCCCAGGTGGGACTGAAGGGCAGAGCGTTCGTCTCCGCCTGCTGGGAGAGTGGCGAGCAGCGACGCTCCCTCAGCCTGAATCAGCTCGTAGGATCCTCGCTGACTGGCGAAGCCGCGCTGGAGCTCGTCTGTCTGTGCCAGCAGGGAGCGGATGGCCTCTGGCTGGCAAGGCAGGGAGTCGGAGGAGGATTCTCTGGGATCTGCCTGCTTGTCAAGCCACGAGCGCAACTCCTCAAACATCTGCTGGAACTGCTGGGTGGATGACAGGGCGGCCTGGAGCTGAGACAGACCGTCAGCTAGAGGAGAGCAAAGAAGAGCACAAGGGATTACAAACATAAATACTGAAAATACTTTCAAACAAAAAAGGCCAAAGAGGAGTTTTTGTTGTATTTATTTCAGTGGATTTGTTAGTGGTGCTTTAGTGTAATCAAAACAATATCCCCATTACAGCTACAGAGGGATTAAAGAGAATTAACCAATTCATTCTGTATAGAATATCACTACCAGCAAATAAATCAAGCATAAACATAAAGAACACTTACAGATCACTAAAAGCACAGTTATTATATCAACCAAATAAAGTCCACAAACCTGCACGCTCCTCCAAACTCTTCAGCGGCCCACTGACGCTCTCCAGTCGTTTACTCAGCTCTTCCTTCAGGTAGGGTTCAGCTACGATGGCACTCAGCTCCCGGCAGAGCCTCTCAGCCTCGGCCAGCTCGGTCCGCCGTCTCTCCAGCTCTGAGCGGATCTCTCCGGTTTCCTGCAGGCGGCGCTTCAACGCCTCGGGCTGGGCACTCAGCGAGGCCTGAGCGTCCAGCCTCTCACCCAGAGCAGAGGCACTGGAGGAGAGCTCTCTGAGCAAGGCCTGAACAGGAGAGGAGGAAGGTTACAACACTCTCCTGTCATGGTGATGGTGTAACATGACTCCACCTGGACTAAACTTACCTGGTACCGTTCGCTGGTTCCCTGGGCCTGGTCGATGTGGTTTGACCTCTGACTCAGTCGGTTTGTTAGATCTTCCCACTGCTGGGAGATGGAGCCCAGCTCAGTCTGCACCTCCGCCAGGTCCTTAGGGTCCTGAGCAGAGTCACAGGTCTGGGAGAGAATTCCCTCAGCAGCCTGGGTCAGCTGGTCAAACTGCGGCCTCCTGGTCTCAAACTCACGCAGCATGAACTAAAAGAAGAGAGGCATTAAAAGCAAAAGAAAGCCTGAAGGAAAACCTGGAAAATTTCTGTACAACAGTGGAACCGATTGGTATTTATGGCTTTGGATAATAATGGATTTTATTAGAGCACCATTTTTTATTTTTTAACATAAATGTTGCATCATTTATGTCTCATGTAAGGCGAGGTTTAAAATTCTTGCACAATATGTTCTTATCCTCACTAACATTCAGAACTGAAGGGAACTTAAGTGTCAAAATAAAAGAAACCAATAGAATCAAAGAATTAAAAGAGAGGAGTATTTATTGTACTGCATATTGAGTTGTTTTCATTCTTGTATATTTCTCCTTAAGCTGGATTTTCTATTGATCATTGCTTTGTAAGCTCTATGATCCTGTTTCCAGGCTCTGCCACGTACCTGTACTTGTTGTTTCTGGGTGTTGAGCATGTTGGGGTCGATGCTCAGTGGTCCCAACACGCTCATCATCAGCTCCTTCTCCCTCAGCCACGGGCCCAGCTGATTGGCTGCTGAGGCAAAGCTGCCCAGCCTATCGGCACACGTCTCGAGCTCGGTCTGCCTCTGGGCTGCAGTCTGATTGGCTGTCTGCCAGCGGGAGTCTGTAGAAAATAACCAATAGAGGCAGGAGTGAAGAAAACAGGACTCAAAATGACAAAATGTTGATGTGAACAGTATATTTGTAGTTGTGTTTTCTCATTACAGCACAGTGTGAAACGAGGGTAATCACTATATCAGTCATGGTGATGAAATCAGAATCCTTCATTTAAACTTGACTCAATGTGAAGAACAACACTGACAAAACAATGAGACATTTTTCTTCCTCTGTCTTTCCTCCTACTCTTCTGTCTCTTTCTCCCTCTCTGACTCATGTTCTGGGCATCCAGCAGTATGTGCGTGTGTGTGTGTGTGTGTGTGTGTGTGTGTGTGTGTGTGTGTGTGTGTGTGTGTGTGTGTGTGTGTGTGTTCAGCATTATGAAATAAGAAATATAAAGGGCTGCTTCTTGGATTTCACCTTAAATATTTCTGTCTCGGTTACCTCATACCAGGCCCTGGTAAAAATATCAAGTATGAAAATGAACAAATGGCTTTGACAGGAACACTTCCCACTCTCTCCCTGGATAATATTGATCTCAGTTTCTCTCCATCGCTCGGAAGAATTATTACACACTGCACTGTGCCACTTTCTTTTACAGTTTTCAAAAACATGCCTCAGTAAAAACAACTCCTCTTTTTTCTTTCAGTTTTCAGTCCCTGTTTTTGTTTCATCTTCTCCAGCGATGTCTACCTGTAAGGTTTTCCTCATTTTCTTATTCTCTGTAGAGAATAAGATTATTCTCTGTCTGTAGGCAACAAACACTGACTCACCGTTTCACTGTTTTTACATTCCTCTAAATGGATGAGTCTTTGTGTTAAGTCTCTCAGGCAGTATTCTTTCTCTGTAACAATAACTTCATCTTCTGCACATGCTACCTATAGTGAATAATATTTCTGTGACCCCTACAGTTCACGACAGGACGGTATCTCTAGTAGCTGTTATCTCCTGGTCTTGAAAGGGGCTTTTTTCTTCACATTTAGTCTAATTTAGTTTTTACCTTCATGCATGTGCGTTAGCTGAGACTGTATCAGTTTCTGTCCCCTCATATTGCTGAAAGTATTTTCTGTGATCTGCAGCATGTACCTATCTCCTGCAGCTGTTGCCTCCAGCTGTCTGCCTCAGGAGAATCAGGGTTGTCAGCAATGAGCTTCCTCAGTGTGCTCTTCAGCTCCTCTACCTTCCCAGAGTGCTCAGTCAGCTCAGAGAGGAGGGCCTGGAGAGGAAGGAGAAGAGGACAATGACAGGACTTAAAGCAGCAACTCAATATTATAATATCTATTCAACAAGCCAACGCACAATTAATTATATATACATGAGTTCTGATGAACGATAATAGAAGAATAGACGATATTTATGTCGATCTGCTGCTGATGAACCTCCTTTACCTTGTTCTCCTGGGCCTGGGCGCGAACCACCTCAGGTTTGGAGGGGGAGGCGGTCTGTCCCTGTTTCAGGCTGTGCTCTTTGTTGGCCAGCCAGCTCTTCAGCTCCTCTGTGCCCTGCCTGGCCTTCTGCCTCAGCTCCAGTGAGGCCTGCTGGCGGCCAAGACGTTCTTTCAACTCTCCGCCCAGCGTCTCATATCGACCGTTCACATCAGACACGGCCACCTGCAGCTCTGTCAGGTCTGAGGGCAGAACACAAAGAAAAGGAGAAAACTGCTGAACATGGAGCCACATGGAGTAGGGATTATCAGCAGGGCAGAGACACATAAAATAGACAAGTACATCGCCTACAGCTGTGTAGTGCAGGTAGATCAGGGCAACCCAGATAAAGAGGGTCTGTAAAATCCTAATTCTGCTTTGGAAATATTTTTTAAAAGTGAACAGATTTGCCAGCGACAGATGTTTTGAATGGACAGAAAGCTGACAGAGACACGACTGTATCAGACACAGAAACAGAAACACACTGTAATCTCTCAGAGTGAGTCGAAGGAAACCATGAACACCAGTATAGCTTGAGCTGTTCACATAATTGTTGCTGTGTTAGGTTTACTATAGAAGCTGACTTTCAGGAGGGATTAGATAAGATAGAGAGCTGGAGGAGGAGCTCACCTTTGCAGGTGTGAATGCCATTGACACTGCTGGGACCTGATGAGCCATTGATTTGAGGAGCACCTGGGAGAGAGACACACACCGGACTGAGACAGTGGCAGTACAACACACTCATGCATGTATAGTCGCACAAACAAACAGGTCCAGTGATGTACCGACTGATAAACAACAGGCACATATGTAAAGACTTCTGACACAAGCATGTAATATCAGAATCACAAACACTGTGTTCCACACACAGAGCTCTGCAGGAGAAACAAAGACACTGGACAAAAGCCATGAAAACGGATGACAGCAGTGAGGAAGACATGGAGGATACTCATAGTCTTTAATATCCAAAACTTCAACCTTTGCCATGTTTTGCTCTCTGATTCTCTACAGATTTTACTTTTAACTTCTAATTAATGATATTTCCTTCTGTCTTCAACTACAACAGACACACGAGTGGTTCAGTTTCACCATGAACTCATGTACATGAGAATTACTAATGACTAATTACTGATTTACAGAGAGCAACACAGTTCTATCAGAGCTGACCCAGAGCAAATGACCAAGACAGCATGGATTATAAATACTAATTTATTGCATTCCTCACTTGTTTTTCTGTTTTTCTCAGGTCAAATAATTTTATAAACCCCTTGTTGCCTTTTCCACCGACCTACATCATCATCTGTAAATCTCACCTAAATGGCCTGTAAAAAGACTCTCATATGGAAAACAAGTCATTTAAAGTGAAGAGGGGGTGCGAGGATTGTTTTGTTGGGCAGTGTTTCCATCGCTGCTCTTACCAGTTTTGGTCTGAGGCGCAGTGATGTCGATGATGACGGACTCCAGCTGTGAGCCTGTCTTGTTCAGCTCCTGAACCCTGGGTCCCTGTGACTCCCAGTCATTCAACAAGTCCTGAAGGCACAATTCATCTTTTTGAGTCACTGAGCTATAACAGCACATGCTATAGTCACTGGGTTCAAACAACATGTCTGTAAATGATTTCTCTCGCAGGGTTTGTGATCACTTAGCTCACGGTACCTTGAGCTGCTGGACTCTTCTCTGCAGGCCGTCAGTGTTGAGGTTGGCCTCTTTGGGGGGCAGCTGGTCCTGTGCCGTCTGAAGCCACCTGAGAAGGGAGCCGGAGAGCCCGCGGAACTGAAGCAGCCGCTGCTCACAGGCCTGGATGGCAGCAAACCTGTGTCAGAGGAACGCAGGAAAGGGGAGGAAGAGGATGGTATGAAGAGCAGCAGCAGAAAGTAGGAAGTAGTGATGAAGAAGACGAAAAGGATAATGAAGGAGGAAGAGGAGGATAGCAGAGTAGATGCACCTTAAATCTTTTTGGTTTCAAGGCAAAGTAAAGCAGTTACATGATCTCTCTAAAGCTCTTTTTACATGATATTCTCTTAAAAAACAAACACACACACAAAGCACCACTGACAGGGAGTATTCAGGGTCCACACTGGCCCCTGAGGCCGCGTTAACACAGCCTTGACCTCCTTCTCTTTGTATGTGATCTGTCTCGAGCTATGGCTGGAAAAGTGCTGAGTGCCCGTAGACAAAACAGCTCAGAGAAGTCGTCTGGCATGGGGCAGTATCATTATCATGCTGCTATTTTCTCCCCCCGGGGGATTCGGGGCCGGGAGTTAATACGAGAGAGGCCGTTTATAGGACAGACAATGAGCCATCTCCACTCTGCTTATATTAGCACCCGGGCCGGCTCATCAGCTCACACTGGTCACACAGATACAGCAGAGACACACACACACACACACACACACACACACACACACACACACACACACACACACACACACACACACACACACACACACACACACACACACACACACACACACACACCGTACAGTACACGGAAACCAACTGCTATGAAACATCATGCAGCACAGTAAATAACCCCCTACATCATGTACAGCATGTTTTATGAGTTACTAAAAAAACCTCTGACACCATGTTTATTATAGATGAGTGATTTACTAATCTTTCTTTCTTAATACGTAAACAGGGTTTTAATATATATCCATTACACAGCCTTTATTGGTTGTTTTTCTGTGACTGGCTCAACAAACTAAAGTATAATCCAATAAACCTAAACCAGTCTTATGGTATTTATAAATTCCCAGCCCCCTGCTGACAGGCTTCAAGTGTGGCTATTCACTGATACGACATCAAACAGGGTAGGCATGGCAACTGGTGCTCCGTGAAGGCTACAAATTTAGAAAACAAATTTTGGAAATGCCAGCAGCACACTCTGTTCTGCAGAGCCAGTCACAGAGGGGTTTTTTAAAGTAGACCTCTCTGTGTCTGAACCAGTCTTAGCTTTTGTAGGTTTGTCTCTGACAGTCTGCTGGCTTTGTGTCAGTCTAAAAGGAACTGACCGCTGTCATACTTTATCACATGGGACCAAATGTTATTGTATATAATTCAAGAGTGGACAGATTCCAAACAGCTTTGTATCTGGTGCCCCCTTGTGTATGTCATGGTGAACTGCACAACGGACAAAGAGGAATTAAAAATGATATGATTCCTATTACTTCTATTTCTATTCATAATCTTTATAGATAAATAATATTATCTAATAAAGATGCCATGTAAGAGACTGGAAAATCAGGACAAAATAAATCTGTCGGCAAAGATATGAAAATGGCGGCTTCACATTTACGGCTGCATTTTTTGTCAGTCAAGTTGTCAGTTCTCACATTATCTCTTGATATTTTTACCTTTCGTTGACATTTGCCTCCAGCTGGTTGAACTCATCAGACACCCCTTTGACATTTTCCAATAAGCTCTGAGTGTTACTGAAAGCGTTTGAGTGGCTGAGCTCGGTGCCGAGGTTGCAGAAGGACTTGAGCTGACCCGCTTCCTGCTCCAGCTCCGACTTGACCTCCTGAGAAAAGATGCACAGGACAAAAGGGCTGAACAGACTGACAGTATAACTGATCCACTAACAGGCCACACTGCAGATGACCTGTTTATACAAATCTGACTTTTCTCTCCTGCTGACCTCGATGGTTTGCCTGTAGTCATCCATGCTGCGGTCTGGCTGGCCCACCGGGCTCAGAGCCTTCAGTCGGGTCTCGGTGAAGAGTTGGAGGTCGGTCCCCAGCCGCTCGTAGTTCTCCAGTCTGGGCAACAGGCCTTTGAGCTCAGACTCCCTCTCTGCCTGGCTGGCTTGTGCTTCACTGTAGCGCTGAGTCAGTTCGTCTAAAGCGCCCTGGAGGCCTGAGGCTGTGGAAGCATCCGAGCTCTGAAGGAGTTTGGAAACAGAGTCCCGCGTTGCCTCCACGCTGCCCTGCCTGGAGAGCAGCTCCTGCCGAAGTTTCTGAGGAAGGAAGAGGAGAAAACGGAGGGTCACTTTCCACATGCAATCCTACAGCACCATTTTTTAACCGTGATTTTGTCTTGTCTAAGAAACTACTGCATTTCTCCTCTGGTAATTGAGCTACCTGATTTTGGGTAAGGGCGTCTTGTACAGCCTGTGCGGTGGGCTCCACTGGTCCGGGCTTCAGAACCAGTTTGTCCAGCCAGCTGAGCAGACCCTTCAGGCCCTCCTGGACACTGACAGACTGAGCCACGGCCGTCTGAAGCTGCTCGGCCCGCTCAGAGACAGACGCAGACAGAGAGCTGAATCTTTTCTCTAAACCATCTAGATAAAAGAAAAGAGCAAAATTAGAAAAAAAAAAATGTAGTTGTAAGAATGTGTTTTTCATTTCGCAGACAAAATAAATAAGTCTCCATGTGGGTTCAGTCTGTGATTAGAACTTGAGGGGACGGCTTCGCCAAATGAAGTTACCTGCAGCACAGAGGATGTCTACAGCTTTCAGGGAGGGAGATTCATCTGCGCTGACCAGATCTCTTCCTGCTCTCTTCACCTTCTCCAGCTGCACTGAGCGCTCTGCCAGTTCATCCTGCAGCAGCTGAGGACACAGGACACACAGTCAAAATTAAATCATTTCTATAGCTGACAAAAATATTTTAAACTCAGACGACGTTCATACTTTCCATTTTACCATTGCACGCTTTTTCCAGGCTTTAATTACTTGACTGAATTTAAACTTTCTGGTCAGTACTCAACTCTATGCAGCAGCTGGAAAGACGACTGTCGACTAGCCCAGATCATGAGTGACATTTTTCCATACTTTGAAACTCGTCTGTCGTCTTCGTGATGTTTTTATTTCAGTGTTTCTCATCTGTGCCTCACCTGGACTTGTCTCAGTGTGTTCTGCAGGTTCTGTGGGTCTGTGTCCCCGCTGGCTTTGGCTATGCTTTGGTTCTGTTCCTGAGTGCTGAGCCAGGAGTGGAGGGAGACGACCTCATCCTGGTGCTGCTGGTACCTCTCCAACAGGCCGGACAAACGACCACCCAACTCTGTTGACTGCAAACACCAACAGAGAGTTTCAGTGTATGCGTAAAGTCCAGACAATGTGAAAGAAAAACCGATTCACTGACAATTTGTAGAATGCCTTCTAGTTTCTCTCACCTTGGTGTGTAGGGTTGTGTATCTGTGGTTCGCATCCTGCAGCTTGTCAGTCACCAGCTGCTTGGTGCTTTCCAAAGCCGGGTCCGAGCCGCCAACCTGCTCCAGAGACCCTTGAACAGAGTCCAGAACTTTCTGACCGGAGATGGAGACGAAACGCAGGTCCGCCTTGTGGCAAATGACTTCCTCAGCAAGCTGGAAGTACAGATACATTCACAGGTCGGTTGGGGTCGAATGCCCCCAGAAAATTTTAATAAACAACAACAACTTTTCTTCATGAGTGTGGATGGAAAGATCCTGATCATGACCAGCAGGTCTCTAGTTCAAATACCAGGGACGACTGGGAAAAAATAAATGAAAAAAAAAAATGCATAAGGAAAGCATGCAACACGCTGCAAATGTGATATCAAGGGACTCTTAACAAGTAAACTTAACTTTTCCCAAACTGCTTCTATGGAGTTTCCCAGAATTTGTGATTGTGAGAGTGTAAGTCATTTCAGGGCGTGTTATGGATGGATGGAAACTCAGTGAGGAAACTCAATCTTCCACGGATGATTAAAGGAAAAGAAAGCATAGTTTCGCAGTATGTGCTTTTAATCTGGACCTAGATGCAGTGAGTGATATTTCTCAGCTCATTCACTTCACGTCAAAGCAGCCGAAATCAGACTGAGCCAATATTACACAACTGCAGAGACCTGCAGTCATAGTGCTGCGCCACCTACAGGCAACAAGTAACAGCAACAAGAGATGCTGAAGGTTTAATTTTCTTTGCCTAAAATGGGTCGAACATTAATAAAAGTAATAGTTCAAATAATGTGACTAACTATGTACATTTTTTAATTAAACATTATTAAATGAACAATAAAATGATTGTGTATCTTGCGAACCTTTCTGTGCTCCTCCAGCCTGCCCTTCAGTCCTTGTGCATCAGTTTCTCCTTCCCCAAGAGAACGGAGCTCCTGTTCACTCTGTTCCAGCCAGGCACCCAGACTTCCATGTTCTTGGAGGAACTTGGTCAACTCATCTTTCAGAGCCTCAGACTTCCTCAGACGCTCCTAGAAGAGACAATTACAGTTGTAGCAACTAAGACAAAAAATACCAAGAAAAAAGGTGACGATAAAATGGATCCTTTCATCCCCAGCAGGAAAATGTAAGAGCTGTCCTGCCCCCTTTTCTTTGGTCTTGTTCGCTTTTATTCTCATGAAAGCAAAAATATCAGAATGAATATCAGAGACCATCACCAGCATCCTGTTACCTGCTGTAAGACTTACCTTACACACTAAGCATCAGTATTTAATGGAGGTACCTGGCAGCTCTGCAGTTTGTCCTGGTGCTGGGCCTGCAGCTGGTCCAGGGCAGCTTGGAGACGCTGCTTCTCTTCAGGAGGAACAGTCGAGTCCGGTTGGTCCAAAAGGGATCGAGTTGTCTGGGTGATTTGAAGAAGCTGAGCCTGCTGAGACTGGAGCTGCTGAAGCTCCGCCTGGTAGAGAGGTCAAAGGTTACAAGTCATACCCTGGTAATAAAGTAAGAGATGTTGAAGTCAAGATACACTACACGCAGATTAGAGGTCCTGACCTGCAGCGTCTCTGTGTGTGACGTGACAGCACCCTCTGGCTGTGAGGACGGTGCATCAACAACATGTTGAGCCACTACAGATCCAGCTCCTCTTCTGCCTGGCTGGTTCAGGGAGGACAACTCATTCAGCAGGGAGTCAATCTGGCCTCGAGTCTCTTGGAGTTCCTCCACTGCTTTAGCCTGGAGGAGAGGAGTGGAGAAAGAAGAAAGGAGGATGAATACAAAAAAACCTGTTCTCATTCATATTCTGTAACTGTCTGAACTGTAACAAACAGAACTGCAAAAATAGGCAGATAACTGAAGATTGAAGAATGTCAGGCTGATATCTACCATCTAAAAAGGCCACATTTATTTACTTTTAATGATAAACAATAAAAAATATAGATAATATATATATAATATTCCATAAGTACGTATATGTATAATCACTCTCTTCTTCCTACCCTTTGTGTGTTCTGCTGCACAGTGGTGTTGATGGCTGTGTCCAGCTCTGACAGTGATGTGTTTGCTGAATCTGTGAGGGTGCTGTACTGCTCCTTCATTCTTGCTAGCGTCCCCTGGAGGTTCTCCCTCTCCTCTGGGCTCAGACTTTCTCCCCGATCAGCCAGGAGATCCTCCACAGAGCGGATGGCCTCAGCTATGCCCTCACCTTTAGTCTTGAGATCCTTTTGTACTTCCTGGAGAAGGAGGATGGGATTGATTTGTCAAAAGTAAAACCTTTTCATCCAGCAAATAAATCACACTAGTGTTCAAAAGTCTTTAAATTCAGTCAGAAGTAACTAATATTAGCTTATAAGAATAATTATAATGACCTGTGTCTGCATGTGCGTATTAAAAAAATGCAGATTCACAGATTAATTTGTGTGTTTTGGGGAGATTTTAGATTCTAGATGTGGAGGGAGATGAAAGTCTCATACCTTTAGTTTCTTCTGCTTCTCTTGCAAGACGTTCACATCACCTGACTCTGCTCCCGCATTCTGACTGGCCAGCAAACTGGCAGCTCCAGCCAACCACATGGTGAGGCCTTCTAGTTTCTGAGAGCATTCGGCTTTCTGCTGTTGGACAACCTGAGAGAAACGAAGGAGGAGAGAAGGAAGGAAAAAAGAGCAAAGACCCACCAGAGGAAGAAAATGTGAGGAAAACTGATAGTGACATGAATTATTGTTAAAGAATCTACCATAATTCGGACCAGACCATTTTGCTATTTTGACCTAACAACCAGCTTTTATACTTCTTAGAATAAGAGCACACTAAAAGCACTTTTGCCCCTAAACAAAGTTCTTGTGTAGTGCACACTTTGCCAAGCTTTGAGCAGATTGTGTCCAGAGTTCACACTTACACACACACACAGGCAGACATACAGGCACATATATAGTATCTTGACATCAACATGTTGGTCAAGTAACAACAAACAATACAAAGAGAAATCATACAAATATCTTTTTTTATTGGCTGTTTTTCCTCTTTCTCCTCCGTGTTCAGGTGAGAAAAGAGGAAAAACAGTGAAGCACTGTAACTTAAGCGCGGCTGCTTCTGCTATCAAATCTCTAGCCTTTACCGCCGTGACACAAGAGATTTCCTTCAGCGGCAATCTGGAACAGCAAGGCAAACAGGTTAATAATACACACGTTATAGAGACATGCAGAGGAGCAACAAGCTGGCATAAAAGGCCTGTGTGGTAGGAGTGAGGGTGGTAATTCTGTCCGTGTGGCAAAGCCTTTGCAACAAGAGCAGCAGTGGGTTCCTATCAAAGTATGAAATGATGAGAGGCGTGACGACATGATGTATGATGGCACTACAGTGGTGGAGGTTAGCTAGTTAACATCAGGCTTTACCACTTTCATATGATTGTATATAACATGAGTGATTATGAAAACAGTACTGAGATGTGTAAGAAAAGCATGACACTAGTTAACAGCATGACAAATAAAGCTGTGAATACACTATATGGAAGCTTACTGCATTTAAATATATTAGTGAGAAATAGCACAGCATTTCAAACCAATCTGACTCAATCATCTTTTTCCAAACCTCTCTCTCCCTTGCACTCTGTCTTTCTCTGTCCTTCTCCTCTTCTTTCACCCTCTCCCTGCGCTGCCACTCCTCCTCCCTCTCTCTCTGGGCAGAGAGGGCATCAGCCCACGCCTGGGCTTGGCCCGACGCTCTGTGGAAGGCCCTCTGGAGCTGCTGCAGCTGCCCCAGGAGCTGCCTGCTCTGTTCGGGGGCCAGGTCCTGCGCCCGCTCTGAGATGAACACTTGAATTTCCAAGGCCACGTTGTTGACCTCATTGGAGCGAGCCATCAGAGATGTCTGGAGCTCCTTCAAGAAGGGAAAGAACAGAGGAAAGTGAGCAGAGTAGTATTCAAGCATAGCTCAAGTGGTTCAATGTAAAACACTTTACAAACAAAAACATGCCTTACAATTCAGTAACACAGTGTGTATTTTTACTATATGTAGAGCCACAATGCTACACGATCCTTGTTTATTTAGCACTAAGGTCCTAGCACCTAGCATCTACACTGTAACACAATGTCTTTGTTGTATCATAATAAAGTTTTATGCATGAGACACGGCTAAAAAGTTCATGTCAGACAACTTGCCCTGCAAAGATTCAGCTGCTGTGTGAGCTGATCACGATCATCTTTCTCTGCTTTCTCAATTTTTTCCATCCCTGCCATCCATCCATCCATCTGAGCCTCCGTCTCCTTCAACCACGAGAGCAGACTCTCCACCTGTCCTCCCAGTGACTTCTGCTCAGCCGTTACCGCCTCCTGAATAATAATAATAAACACAAACATCAACACAGAGGCAAGAGGAATATTCAGGATTAATGGGTACCTCTACGACAAATAAGCATCTACTGCACTCCCTTTCTGGTTTTCCCTTGAGCGCTTCTTTTTACCTTGTATGAGTCTCGGTGGTCGCGCAGACTTTGCAGAATGCCCTCAGAAAGCGCTCTGGCAGCCTCGTACCCTCGAGCCAAGCTACGCCCGTCCTTTTCCAGAGCCAATAGGAGCTGCGGAGGAACATCTTTAGGTTGGGGCTGCAGTAGTTGCTCAGCGGCCTCCACCTCCTTTGTGATCTCAGGCTCCAAGTCGCGCAGTTCAAAGTCCAGAGTCTGAGGGACAGATTAGGAAAAGAGAACAAATGTTTTTCTTGATGCTGTTGAGTAAGAGACTAATCCTTAAATCAGCTTTATTGTTTCTCATGTCTCGTGTCTCACACTGGACAGGGAATGCAAAACTGAAAGTGCAAAATAATTTAAGCATCAAGCACAACATGTTGTTTCACCTCAGTCTGTCTGATGATGTCATCCAGGGCGATGAGGCTGCGGCCCACAGATTGTTGCTGCTGCTGTTTGAGTCGGACCTCGATGTGTCTCACCATGGAGACCAGGGCTACGATTCGCTGGTCGTGCTCCAAGCATTCCTGACGCTTTAATGAGGACTGAGGGAAAAGAAACAAAAAAATATATATAAGCTAAAACATAATAAAATAGTTAAAATAAATCAAAAAATGTATTTATCTATGTATCTGAAGACGTGTTGTGAATCCTTCCCAATGTTCTCCATTTTCTTACCTTTCCAGTCATGGACGTCGTCCCCTCTTTGTTTGAAAGAACTTCTCGTCTCTCTCTGACATCCTCCTCTTCCTCGCCCCAGCTCTCAGTGGCTGTATCAGACTCTGGGACTCCAAGTGATTCAGACTCAGTTGAAGCATCTTCTGAGAGCGAAGGTGGTGATTCTGGAGACTCAACATTCTGCTGTTGGTCTTTTAAGAGTTTGGATTCAGGAACATCGGTACTTTCAACCTCTGATGGTTGTTGATCTTTCTTCTTTTTACCTCTCCCAGCTGTTTTACCTGGCTGTGTGCCAGGAGCCACAGACTGAGCTGTGGGTTGGATCTCTGGTTTGCATGTGACAGCTTCATGAGAGAGGTCGATGGATTCACCTTCACTTTTTGGAAGGGATTCTTCTTTCCCAACAGATGTATCCTCTGCAGCTTGTTTGTGTTCCTCAGTGTGAGACATGTCTTCCTCTGGTTGATGTAAATATTGAAGACTTTGTTGAATGGTCTCATCTGCTTTCACAGGACTTGAAGAGGTCTCCATTTTGTTTGCCTCATCGCCACCTGAAGGCTGGATGACATCACTGGTTGACTGACCATCAGTATGTCTGTCACTCCTCTGCTCCTTAGTCAAAGCTGAGCTATCTAACTTTGGTTTTTCTGTTGTAGGTTTTGTGGTAACCTTTGTTGTTGTCACCTCAGAATCCACTTTTCCATCAGTTGTTAACTTCTCAGTTTGAGGCTCAGCTTTGTCTGACACCTTTGGACCTTTGGATTTCTTGTTCTTCTTACTTCGTTTACTTGGCTGAATTTCTTTGGGCTGGACTGATAGAGCTGTCTCAACATCTTTCTCTATGTCTTCCGTTCCAGAGCTCCTGATCTTCTCTCTCTCTGTTGAAGGAGCCTTCGGTAGTTTGGTCTCCACTCCCTCCTTGACAGAAAGTTTCTCTACAGTCGTATCTTCTTTCTTTGTCAATTTCATTTCGTCTCCTTGGACACTCATCTCTTCCTCACTTTCTCTTGGTGAACCATTCAGTCTCTGGACACCATCATCTTTGATATCACGACTCTCCACTCCATCAACATTAGCTGGCAGAGTTTGTGCCTTTACATCTTTATCATCTGAGCCTTGACTCTCCTTCTTCCCCACCTCTTTGCGAAGCGCCTGCAGCTCCTCAGCAGCCTGCTTCTCACTCACTCCTTTTTCAAACACCTTCTTAAGAATGCTCTCTTTGGCTTTCAGTATCAACGCTGCTTTCTCAGTGTCTGGTAGAGTCGATTTCTGAGGCAATTCTTGCTCCTTGCCTTTCTTCGCCTCCTCAGTGCCCTCTGGTTGTTGATAGACAGAAGCCCTCTCTTCAACGTCCTCTTTCTGCTCCTCTCTTTTTACCTTCTCTTTCTTATCACCTTTCTCTACATCCTTAGAAAACATCATTTTTATTGCATCCTTTTCTGGCTCAGCAGGTTGTTCTGTGAAATCCAGAGTGACTGGATCTGATTCACCTCCCTGTTTTACCAAATCATTTTCAGCCTCAACTTTCCAGTCAACCTTTCCTTTTCCTTCTCCATTGGGAGGGCCGAGGGAAGCCACCTCACCATGAATCTGTGATTTCTCGAATTTGTCTTGTGATGCAAACTCATCTGTAGCTGCCTCAGGCTGCCCTTCTATTTCTGCACCAGCTTGGTCAATTTCAGTTGGACGTTTTATGTCCGCAGGTATTTCACTCTCTGCTTCTTTACCCTTTCCCTTCTTTTTATTCTTCCTCTTTTTCTTGCTTTTGCTCTCTGTCTCTCTGGATGGAAAGGTCAGTAATTGGTCTGACTGCTCAACGTCAGTGCCTGATTTGATCTCTGTCTTTGAAGATTTCTCTCCTTCCTCTGCTTTGCCTTTGCCGCCTAAACCTTCATCCCTCTGTGTTGCTGCATCACTCTTTCTATATTCCTGCTCACTCAGTTTTGACAATTCAATGTCGTCTTTACTTTCATCTCTAATCTCTGCTGCCACAGGACTCATCAGGTTTTCACCTTCAGAGACATGATGAGCCATTGACGTGCTCTCATCACTGGGTCTACGCTTCTTTTCCCCGAACTTCACAGGTTCCCCAACAGCCTTCAAGGTAGCAGCCTCTTTCCTGACCTCTTCCTGGGAATCTTTGACAATCTCATAGACAGGTGCGTCCACGGATCCTCCAACAGAATCTCTGAAAACACTCTCCTTTAGTTTATCATCAGTCTGCAGGCTCTCATCAGGCTCCTGTTTAGGAAGACTCTCTGTTTCATTGGTGTCTGTCTGTGGTCCTATCTCTTCTATGGCTTGCTGAATTCTTTTCTCAACATTAGCTGCAAAACTACTCAAGAGGTCCATAGACTGGTCTGGCTCAATTAAAGACTCTTCTCCCACTGACACCGGCACTTCTACCTTGTCCTCTTCTGCAGTAGCGTCATAGAAAGGTGACGGGTCTGATACTACAGATGTTAATGTCTTTCCATCCTCCTGTGTATCTCCTAAACCTTTCTCTGAAAGTGGAGAACTTGAAGACACCTCAGTGCTGTATGGACTATCAGGGCTTGTCACAGACAATATAATAGCTGGGCTGTAAGTACCATTTGATGAGGCAACAGGTGTAGAACTGTCGTCATCACCCTCTATCTCTGCAGAAGCCACTTTGTCCTGAATCTCTGACGCTATGTCACTGGATATGAGTCCTACTGCAATAGCATCAGTGAGACTAGAGATTCGTTGTCCAGTTGTGGGATCAACTAAGCCTCCTTTCAAAATCTGGTTGGTGGCTATTTCCTTCACCATATCATCTCCAACTAAACCTCTTTTACAGGCTTCAGAAAGGGGAAGCCTCTCTCCGGTCTTGATATCAATGATCCCTCCACTATCTGCCTGGCTTTGGAGGAGCCTCAGAGCTGGAACTGGGTCAACTTGCTTTGATTCAACTGCCTCAGAAAGAGTAAAATTGTCTCCTGTTTGCTCATTTTGAATGCCTCTGAATGGTTTCACCTCCAAGAAACGTTTACCTGTTTCAATATCTATCTTACCCTGGTTTACAAGTTCTGAATACGGCACAATGCGTGCAGTTTGAGGGTCGAGTGCCCCTTGTGTCACTGTGGGAGAATTCATGGCCTCACTGGCTACGTTCTCATCCAGGATACCCTTAGAAACTGCCTCTGTCAATGTAAGTTTACATCCAGAGTCAGGGTCTAAAATAGTTCCTGTTGATGCCTGGAGAACAACAGCGTCTGGGTGAGATGAAGGGCTGACTTTTCCTTGGTAGACCCACTCCAGATCCTCCAGGCCAGGAGCAATAGACCGATCCACTAATCCTCTATCTACAGCATCGGAGACTGAAAGCCTCATTCCTGAAGCATGGTGTATTATACCACCTTCGGCCACCTGCCTTGCCAACACCTGATAAGCCTCCTCTGGCCTAATCAACCCTTTCTGAATTGCTTGCTCCAGAGGAACTGGAGACTTAGACTCTGGGTCGATAACACCTTCCATCTGCAGCTGTAAACTGGCTTTTGTGAGGGCTGTTGCTGAATCTGTATCTTTTCCTTTGCATGCCTTCTCTAGTGCCACCAGTTCTTCTTTTTGACCCTCCTCAATCAGTCCCAAGTTTGCTGCGAGAGTGACAGAGACTTTCTTATCCCTACGCAGGTCAACGATCCCCCCAGACGCCACCTGGGCTTCTAGAAGTCGAGCAGCAGTGTTGGGGTCAATCAACCCTGCCTCAGCTGCCTCCTTTACCCCGCAGATCTGCCTTTTCTCTACGTCCACAACCCCTGCAAGGGTTTTATCTGCCTTCAGGACACTCCACATCAAATCTTCATCTAGTAAACCCTCTTGCATTACATCCTCCATGCTAGGTGACTCGCCGCTGCTGGCATCTAGGAAACCCCCAAACAAACCTGCCTGAGCCATTAATTTAACTGCAGTGTGGCCGGGGAGGACACCCTGGGCTACTGCCTCATCTGGAAGCAGCTTCTCTCCGTCCTCTGTCATCAGTCCTCCCTGTTTGAGCTCGAGGACTAACCTCGCCAACTCAGCATCCTCCCTTTCCTTCTCCACTGCTGATTCAGGAATATCAACCTGAGGTTTTGCCATCTTTGTGTCAGTCTCTATTACAGGCACCTTTTCTTCGATCCTGTCTGATTCAGTCTGAGAATGTTTTACATCTTTTCTTTCTTCAGACTCTGTTAAATGAAAATCTTCCTCTGATTTGAGTGGTGCTGTGAATGTTACCCTATCGACTGTTGTAGTTATAATACTGGTCTCTAGACCAGCACTATCTCCGGGTTTGGATTCAGTTACTACCAGCTCTCCTGGGCCTTTAGCTGAAGCCATTACACTTTCATCATTTGACATTTCTTTCTTTTTAACTTCTGCATCTTTATCTACACTGATTTCATCTTTAGCTTCAAAGGCTAAATCACTCTCTACAATTTCTGTTGGTTTCTGCACCAACTTATTATCATTTTCTACATCATACCTTTCTTCTAGACTACCTGTACCATAGATCTCGAAATCCTTGCTTGGTGTGACTCCATTCGAACTTGCTTCTTCAACTTCAGTTTGTTCGTCACTCAGTCCTTTATCTGTCAAACTAATCTCTCTCAACATTTTCAACTTCACCTGCTCATCTGTAGCTAAAGCGCTCACAGGCTCAACTTCTTGTACAGAGTCTCCAGCAACCAGTTCAGTAGCTTTGACCAACTCCAACAGCTCAGAGTCCAGCAGCACCAGTCGTTTTCCAGAATGAGCATCCACATAGCTGTGAGTCATCAGGTGAAACAGAAGCTTGTGTTTTGCTTGTTCTTCAGGATCCATTACTTCGCTTGGCATAGCATCCAACACGAGGCCTGCAGGTGATGATGAAGGGGGTGGAGAAGAGGGAGGTGGAGAGGAGCTGGTGGAGCCCCAGCTCAAGCGGTTTAGAGATGGGGTACCAGACTGATTCATGTTCGGAAGAACATCTGGTATGTGGGTGTCTTTGAGAAAACTGACAACACTGGGCTCGAGGGCCTCTTCAGCAGCCTGGTTTAGGGCCAGCACCTGGAGGGTTTCTGGGTTGTAAAGAGCCCCAATGGCATGACGCTGTGTGAGAATGTTTCTTGCTAGCTCTCCTGAGATCACTCCTTGTTGAAGAGCCTCAGCAACAGGCAGAAGTTCTCCAGATTCAGGCCAGAGCAGTCCCATGAAAGCCCAAAGAGACTCGAGGACCAACAGAGCCAAGCGAGAGGACAGAAGGTTTCTGCGAATACTTTCTTCCAAATCGAGGCGCTCTCCACTGAAAGGATCTAGAATTCCCCCATTTTGCAGCTGACGTGCTAACATGGCACATGCTAGATCCTGGTCCATAAGCCCATGACGAACAGCCTCTTCAATTGTCAGCCGGTGGCCAGAGCGTGGGTCAGTAATACCACCAGCAAAAAGCTGAGCTTCAAGAAGTCGCACAGTAACTTTCCGATCAATGAGACCTTCCTGGACTGCACGGAAGATGCCAACTTTTCTTCCGGAGCGGAGGCAGACCGTTCCTCCAGGTTGCTGTTTGACAGGGAAGAGAAGGAGACCTGAGTCATCGTCGAAGACACAGCGTTGCTGGAGCTCATACAGGTTCAATTTTTCAGCTGTGTTTGGATCGATCAGCTCTCTATGTTGCAGCCTGGACTGGAGTTTGGTGACGACTCTGGGAGTCAAAAGTCTTCTGTCTTCTGCTTGCTCCAAACTCATCATCTTCCCCGTTGAGTCTCTCAGGCCGCCAGTGTTCAGCTGCAGCTCCAGAATACGGAGTCCTACTTCCTCCTTGATGAGCCCAACCTCCATAGCCGTAGCTACCGGCAACATATTTTGTTGTTGGTCGTCAGCAGATTTTGTATTTTCCACCAACAGCAGGGCAGCCTCTAGCTCATGAAGGGACTGTCTGGTGTGGGCGTCAATGAGGCCTTGAGCTAAACCTTGTTCCAGTGACAGACTGAGAGGGGAGTCAGGCTGGGCGAGCCCCCCCAGAATGAGCTGAGCCTCCAGTAGTACATGGCAGGTGTCCTGGTCAATAAGACCACGTCGGGCTGCTTGGAACACTGGGAATGTTTCCACTGTTCCCAGGTCGATGACTCCAGCGATGGCGATTTGGTTCTACAAAAAGAAAGAAAACAAAATTCTAGTTGACATTTATTCTGGTATCAATGTGGTATGGCACTAAATGTATTATGCTATGTT